>NC_090984.1:107367234-107670264 GCF_041146395.1 Eulemur rufifrons | reverse complement strand
ACTGATTATAATAATATCTCATAGCTGCTATGTTCTAGGCAGTGTTTAATTGCTCTACATATGTAAAATCATGGCATAAGATGAGCAATTCTGTGAAGTAGGTTTTGTTTGTTATACCTATTTTTCATATATGGAAACTGAGGCAGTGAGAAGTTAAGGAATTTACTCAAGTTCATACTTCAGTAATGGTGAGGTTGTGATTAAAGCTCAGGAAATTTGGCTCCAGAGCCCAGGTTTATAAAATTGCTATAGTTTTTCAATTGACTGCATCCATTATTATAGCATAATTTGTACACATAAAACACATTCTTTGAAGAGATTTATTTTGATAATATAAAAAAATGTCTGTGATATTAGTAAGTGAAATAAAGTTTTACTTTGCAAGATACATAAATACATAAAATCAAGACTGGAATGATACATACAAAAAGTGTTTCCAGAGACGGAAGCATAGATTATTCATATTGTCTTTATATTTTATGTATTTGCCAACATTTCTAAAATAAACTTACATTAATAAAAAACAGTAGTGACAATAAATGATCAATATTTTCTAACATAAACTGTCTATTGTTTCTTTATAATCTAATCATACTGACAATATTGAACAGCCAAATAAACAGCACCAGGGGTTCTTGGAACAATGCCTATAAAATACGTATTTATTTGTTCTTATTGATGATGTTGCTCTTTATCCAAACTATTCTAAAAACCTTTTGTGATAGTGATGCCAAAGAATTAAGGTCTAAATCTAAACAACTAGCTAGCTGGAGTTGAGATGAAGGGGATGGAGTCAGGGTAGACACAAAAGTAAAAAGAAATTATACACTCTTTTAGAAAGGAAAGATAAATTTAAAATATCAGGCTGAACTTATATGTAACAAAGAAAATTTGTCCAGGGATTTTAGGCAAATATTAGCCTGCCTAAGGATATAACACATGTCTGTTTCTCTACTTCAATACCCAGTGTCAGATCTTATAGGTTCAAGATATTCTTTTTAAAAGTTGAGCCATTGATCTCTTTGCTTTGTCCCGTCTTGTCCCCTCCTCCCCTCCAGGCTCCTCTGCTCTCCTTTCCTTTCTTTTCTTTGTTTCTTTTAATGGAAAAGTGCAGAAATTAGACAGAAAGGAATAAAACTCTTTGCTAGAGAGCCACAAGCCTCTAACTTTTTACTTGCCATCCCCAGAGTAAAATGGTTTTGTAGAACAAACACAAGGACCTAATTATTGATTGAACTTTTTCAAAACCCATGCAAAACCTATCAAATAAATGAGTGATAGTAAAAACAATCCCACAGAAAAATAAAACTCATATTGAGCTGGGTGGCTTGATAAACATTTAGGATATGAAACATGAATAGATTTCAAAATGCACGTTTTTAAAAGGAACATATTAATGAGTACTTGGGATGAGAAGGGGAATAATATGTTCTCTCTCTCTCTCAATGAAATGAACTTATTTTTGACCCTCTGCCCATATTTATACTATACCCTAAATCTCAGCCTAGAATGGATCCATTGCCTGGGTTATTGTTTAAGAAGGCAAAGTAAATTCTGTCATTGTCTGTTTAAAGCACAATATATTTCCTCTGTTTTCATCTGGTGAGGTTTAGATCCATGGTCATGACATCTGAAACCATTTATAATGCAGTCTCAATTGCACTAATTACCCCTTTTTGTGACTCCCTCTTAAGTGCTGGTACACCTTGCTAGAAAAAAAAAAAATCTCAACATTCCATGAATAAGTCAAACTCTTTCAAACTTTTGTTTTTGTACATACTATTTTATCTGCCTATTCCCCTCTCCTCACTTGGTAATAAGATTTCCCTGTTTGTTTTTTTTTTTTTAGTCTTCTGTTTACAAGTGTGGTTCTAATTATTGTACATTAAATATATTTATATCTGTGAGTTCTTCAAAAACATAGACCACAACTTTTTTGTAGTCTTATTCTTAACACCCAGGACAATGGCAGGCCCAGACAATGAATTGATGTTTGATGGAGTTAAAAACTAATGATTCAGGCATTTACTGAAAGAAAATACTTAAATGAAGTGGGTGCAGTTGTGCAAAACACACATTTCATTCCCAAATTGCTTAGAAGTGGATACATTATTTTTCCTAAATTTCTGGAAAAGAAAGTTAAAAAATTCTTCATAAAGTCTATCTTTTTCTGCAAATATCTAAGGACTATTATGGATAATCTGGCCATGAGTGAGTCATTAGCTTAAGCAAAATGATTCACAACCTAAAAGAATCTCAGAGAGGACATGCAAACATTCTGGAGTCCCCCGCTCATCCATCCATAGGCTATCAGTTTGGGTGGTTGATTGAAATTAATCAGGTAAGGTGATCTGTGGCTCTTTCTTTCTCAGTCTTTTGTTTGTTTGTTTGCTTTTTTTTTTTAATTTTCCAGAAAAATGATCCTTCCCATTGTATTTTTACAGTGTTATATATATGCTAATAACTCCCTACCTGTCTCTTGTATAGGCTCTGATATTGCCCATTCTCATGTGGTTGGTTTCAGAGTTTCTGGTGTTGATATTGCTAGCAGCAGCTACCATCAGTCCCCTCTCCATAGAACAGTGTACAACAGCCTTTACTCTTTCCAAGAACTTTTTTAAAAAATTATTTCTTTAAATTTATGCTCTCTCTCATTTCTCTGTTTCACTAAAGGTGGTATTACCAAACATACTGGCAAGATACATTGTTTATAAAAGAGAATATGGGTCCAAACTTATAGGAATAAAAGAAAATATAAGAAAAGCAGACACATTCAGATTGCCAAGTATAAAAGAGAAATCATTCTTTTCCTTCTTTACTTCATCTTCCTCAATCAGTTTCTCGAATATGAATAATTTAGAACTTTTGTGCAAAAGCAGATATTTCAGCTGTGGCTAGAAGGTGTTAGTTATTGTTTCTATACAGTACATATTTTCACCATTAATTGAACTAGCAGTGAAGGGTTGCTCAAATTTATTTTGTCTTCAATGAACATGTCATGGATTGCCAACCTATGGCTTATAACAAAGTCATAATTGTGTAGAAAATAAAGACTTGGAATTATATACAAACAGTAGCACCAGCTGCTAGCAAGGATCCCACCCAGATCTTCTCAATTATGGCACCTGGCTAATGAAGGACACCTGGCTTCCATTTATGGCCTAAATAGTATTTTCCTTTCTCAGTGGGTAAACAACTGATACTTCCAAACGTTCTGGTTGTTCAGAAAATATATATTTATGTTGATTACCTTGTATTTAAAACTCCTATTGAAACTTACAGAAATGGTCTCTGAAATTTCAAAAATAACAAAAGGAGTTTGTAATAAAACTTGGACAAATACAGAATATAGTCAAGTAGTGCTATTTTATTGGCCTTCAATACATACAACAAGACTAAAACAATTGTGTTTTTTTCCTTTTCAATCGTATAATTAGAGATAATAAAGTACATAAAATGATAAAATAAAAACTGATGTATGCATGAATAGAACTACACATTTATTGGTAGAATATTTCCTATTATATAGTATTATGTGTATAATATTTTTGTATCCTTAATAGTAATTTGTAACTATACGCACTATACATCTCATAAAGATGATTCTGATTATATTTTTCCATAATTATCACAAGAATGTGATATGGGTGTTTCATTATGCTTATTTGATGGAAGAAAAACTGATTTAGAGAGATTAATCACTGGCCTAAAGCTAATAAAAGGTGAAGTTGGGATTCAATCATCTTCTCTGGTTCCAAAATCCATACTCAGTTTTATTGAGGAAATTCAGTATAATCATGACTGATATGCATAAAAAATCTGAGAATTGACTCATTTAGAGATTGTCTCCTGTCAAAAAATATATTATCAATCTTGTTTTAGAGTTGATTGTTTTTACAGTAATCCCAAACGTTTGAGTACCCAGAATCCATAAACTGTATTGATAACTGTTAAGCAACATGTTAGACTAACCTGATTACATTATTCTTCATTTCCATGCCATTTTGTTGCTGTGTAACCTCAACAACTCTCCCTCGATTTTCTAAATATCTGTGTTCTCGTCTGTAAAATGGGATTATTCATAGAACTTGTAGTAGGGGATACAAGTTGAATTTATGCAGAACAGGGTCCAACAAATAATAAGCACTTCTTAATGCATGTGTTGATGCTTTTATTAGAAATAATAGCTTCCTTCTCATTGTTATCATCTCCAATTCAGTATCATTCTGCCTGGATCAAGTAATAGAAAGAGGTTAAATCTGGGCTTTCATGATTTAGCTGGCATCATTTATTAAATTTTTTAAAGCCAGTGAGTACTTTTATGTACTTTTATCACTAAATAAAATAATAAATCATTAGAATCATGTTATTGAATAATGTCACATTTTAGTTCTGAACATATTAATTTTGAATATACTATTCAAAAGATATATTTTCCAGTGAGTCTCCACTATTTTCACATCCACTTATTAATGGTAGCATGCTAAAATGTATTCCCAATTTACAGAACTTTATTTTTAAGCTTCTTACATGTAAATTTTTAGATAGTTTATTTTTAAAATTTAAAGATAAGATGAGTCATTCGTTTGTACCCATGATGGGTACTCACATGATAAACAATGTTCTTTAGGAAAAAATTATGTATAATTCTCAGATTATAAGATGGCAAAAAGTGTTAGAACTTGAAATCGGGAGTCACTTATTTAAAAGCTACATCACAGTTTGTCACAAACCGTAATACCTTTTGCCTGTAGCATTTTTAGATGGATATGAAATCTCACTTGTTTTAAGATTTTTCTTCCCTAAAAATATCCTGTGACATCAATTCACATTATAAACTAATGGCGACAATTTTGTTCTAAATCCCTGAGGAGAGAAGATGATGTCAGAATGTTGGCCTGGATTCACTTATCTCTCTCTTTTTTGTAAATCTTCTATATAGGAACCATTTGAAAAATGGTGCCTCAAATGACACAGATGAGGGTCTTGTAACATGAACTTAAATTTGCTGTCCTATCAAAGCCAAAGCTTTCTTGCTCCCAGATAATTCAAAAGCATTTAGAAACTTCTTGATTGACTTGGGCACTTATTTGACTCTGCATCAAACAAATAACCAATTGAAAATAATCAGACATTCCGGGCTGCCAGTATTCACCCTGGATGTGAAATCTCAGGCAATGAAATGCTCTCGTGTTGGAAACTGTGAGCGACATTTAACTAAGGGATGCAAAGCGTATGTCTATATTTTTGACACCATTCCTCCCACACAACTGTCAGCACATCTAAATTAACACTGGAAGTCTATAGGTTTCAATGATGGATGAAGATATTTCAACCACATCTCATGACCATAGAAGTAATGGGCTTTGAAGTTTGTTCAGATGCCTATATGTTGTGTTATTGCTTTTGATTTCGCTTTAACATCTTCCAGTGTCACTATAGACACTAAGTTATAAGATTCTCATATTTTTCTCATATGCAATATGCTACACATTCCTCTAAGAGAGAATTACAAGTCATTGCTGTCATAAAACAGATATCCTTTGTGCTAAATCAGCAGTTTTTATAAGCCAAAGAAAAATATAACCATCTGAAATGTGTTGAAATTTATATTATTAGATAACATAAAGCATGCATTTTGCCTATAAACCATTTCAGATATAACTATAGGACTTTATTTCCTTTCACATCCTCTCCTCCCTTACTTTTCCTATGGCATTTAGAAGTTGAAAATGTGAGAAACTAATTGTCAGTTAATATTGTTAGGACTCAGCAAAGAATGGTTGTGTAAAATCCACACTTATTTTTAATCATACCATCTGGGAGACATAGTGCCATGCTAACTACATTGGTCTTAGAGACAATACTTCCATGTACTATGCTGAACTTTTTTTCTTACAGAAAAATGTTCTAATATCCTTTTTACATTAGATCAGAAGTCAGCAAACTTTTTTTGAAAAGGGTCAGACAAATATTTTGGACTTTGCATGCCATAAGGTCTCTGTCACAAGTACTCAACACTCCCACTGTTGTGCAAGAGAAGCCATGAAAATATGTAAATGAACGAGTGGAGCTATATTTTGGTAAAGTTTTATTTATGGACACTGGCATTTGAATGTCATGTAATTTTTATGTGCCATGAAATATTTTTATTTTTATTGTTCTCAGTAATGAAAACATAAAAATCATTCTTAGATTGTGGGACATACAAAAACAGATAGATGACTAGATAGATTTGACCCAAACACTATAGTTGGTTTATCTCTATTTTAAATAGTTATAAAAACTGTGTAATGCTCATGCATGCCCATTCAAGAATCAGTCCAGCCCTGCATTACTGGTTGATTGTTGCAAAAAAAAAAAAAAAAAAAACAAAAAAAAAAACAAACCTAAAGTAATGGGAGGAAACTATTAATAAAATCTTATTATTTATAGAATATTAAATTCATATGACAGGTGAAATCATTAGCTTTCTGACTTAATTTCTGTCTTCATAATAGGGGAGAATAATGCTTAGAACTTTTATGTGCTTTTGTGAAGTCTTAAAAAATGACCTTCAGTTTTAGTCCTTTCAAAAGTCGCCTTTCAGTTGTCAGTAACAACGTGCTCTATCTGCTTTGAAAAGGCTTGTATTATACAAGTGATGAATGTTCTATTATGATATAATTTCTGTTCACGATGAAGCATTTTCTGCTCCTCCAGGATGAAATAAACCAAGTAAAATTTGCACATACATTCGACTGTGATAACTGATATTCCTGTAGTTGTTGTAACTTGTCTATTGTATTCTTTTATTTTTCAAAGATTTTCAGAGGTCAGATACAAAGATTTGAACCAACACTGTCTTTTCATATTTAACTCTCATTGAAATGTACTTTATAAATATTTCTACCTACATAGACTCCTGCAAGCTAATGTAAAGCAACTTTTACCAAAAATTCATTTATGATCAGAAAGTTGTAAAAAGAATTATAAATGTCCTTTCTGAGGGATTAGAAAATTAAACACAATAGGGAACTTATTTTCTTGGGTTGTTTCATTATTATCTTCTCCTGGAAAGTAGGCTGTAAGAGGAAAACTATTTTGCTCTTTAATTCTAGGGTTAACCAAGCAGATGTTTGGCCAAATCATACATTTTTCTTTCAGCTCAGTATTTTTTTTTTTACTTGTCCAGCCCCTGATTAGTAGTCCTGTGGAGAAACAGATGTGCAGACCTCAGTGTTTTATAAGTGTAGTGACAGAAGTCCAATTGGGAATATATGTATATCTGGTCTGACCAATGGCTTCTCAAAAAGCATGACACCTATGTTGTACATTAAGAGAGGGATGGATATTTTCCAGGAGAAAAAGGAGGAGAGGACAATTTATCCAGAGTGTTTAAAGGCATAGAAGCCTGAAATATCATGGCACATGTAGAATAAAGGTAGTTTGGTGTTTGTAGCAGAGCCCAACAAGGCTGAACAGTTAGGAAGATCAAAGAGCACCATACAGGCCATAGGCAACAGTCACAACTTTATCCCACAGGTGGTAGGAGATCATTAGAGTTTTAAAATAGGGAGTTATGATAATTATACTTTATATAGCCAGAAATCTCTCTCTGGCCATATAAATATATATTGCAAAGAGGAAAGGAAGGAATCTATTGCAATAGCTCAGGTGAGCAAAATTAATGTCAATTACATTAGTGATACAATGAAAGGAATCAAATTCTGGTGTGTGTTATCACTGGATATAGCACCATTTATTAAGATAGAGCTTAGAAGAAAAGATTTTAGAAGACAGGTGCCTATGGACCCGTTTTGAATGCACTAAGTATAAGGTAGCTATGAGACATTTGAGTAGAGGTTCCAGAAGCATAGTTGAAATGCACATTTAGAACTCAGGAGAAGATTCTGGGCTAGAGATAGATAATGGGAATCCTAAATTTTCTGCATGACATTTATACATGGGTTCATTCAATAATATTGAACATTCACTATGTAGGAGGCAGAGCTCCAGGTAACAAAGATACCATGTTAAATGAGATAGACTAGGTTCTCGCTCTCTGAAGTTTTTAAGTGACAATATCATACATTTTAAAACAAACCATGCATATATCTTACAAATTCAAGCTGTATGTACTGTCCACAATAAAAAATATGTCTCTTTCTTATCCTCAATATCCTCTCCAATTAGGAAATATTTACAGATAAACCTCCAAGTTTTTTTTTTCTTTGAATTGCAATTTGTATACAATTATACTTACACATATCCTTACATAATTGTTTACATAATTGGAAGCACATTTTACAGTCATCTGTATCTTGTTTTTATTTTTAATTTAACAATTTATCTTGGATTCTTTCCACAACAACACGTACAATAGCTTCTTCATTGTTTTTAGAACACAAATTAATCTATTAAATGTGTATATAACTTGTTATTGAACTAATGAATTACTAAGGTAAATACAGGTTTTTGGTGTTTTCCCACTGCAAACAACATTGCAGCAAATATTCATGCAGGCATAAATTTATCAGTAATATACGTTTCTGAAGATTAAATAGCTATGTTGAAAGGCATGTTTAGTTTAATTTAATATCTATTTCCAAATTATTCTCCAGAGAGATCACACTAATTTACACTTAAACCAACCATGAACCTGAGCTATTGGACCTTCACCAACACAATGCATTCTATATAACCTTTTCTATTTCCTTTTTTAGGTTTGCTTTTTAAAAAGTGGAAATATATATCACATTGTTATTTTAATTTTAATTATGAGTGATATTGAACATTTTTTCCATATGTTTATATATCATTTAGGTTTTGTTTTCTTGGAACTACATCTATGTATACTTTTTCCATTTTTTTAATCATTCCTTGTCCTTGGCTGTTTCATAAAATGCTTTGATATATTTAAAATATTAGCCTTCTTTCAAATGTTATATTTTCTTATTTTATATATTAAAGCTCTCATCAAAGGTAAAAAAGGGTACCACTCATATACTTTTTCTTAGGTTTTGTGCTTTATGTAAAAAGGAATTTATCATTTCACTGTAATTATTTTAAAAATCTCCCAGATATTTTTTTAGGTCTGCAGACCAATTTAATTGAAAACATACAACAAGCCTGTGAGATTTGTACTAATATTCCAATTTTGTAGTCAAGAAGCTGAGACTGAGAGAGATTGAGAAACTTGCTTTTTGGTCACACAGCTATTAAATTATTGAGACTGAGTTTGAAATCAAACTCTGACTCAGAGCACTGGAGAAGTTAACTTGAGCCTAAAGAAAATCCCTGATTATCTCTTCAGATGATTCTTTTCCTTTCCCCACTGAGAAGGCTGCCAACACCCTCCATTGACAAGGGGTTGTTCTTCTTAGTGGAAGTGAGTAGTTCATTACAGAAAGGAGGCTACAGAAGTCCCAACCAAGTAAGCAGAGGAGAATATCTGCCTGTTGTTTAAAAGGCAAACTGTTTTCATTGATTTAAAAAGGACTTAAGAATAACTAATGTGTTCATTATGTTAACCAGTAAGTTTTGAACACTTGTTAAGTATCAAACTATTTTCCATGCTCTTACTTAGTAAACTATATAGGTGAAGTGTTTTCTCTTTAGGAGATCACATTCTCGCCATTCCTTTTCACTATGCTGTGTTGCTTTTTTCCTTTTTTATCTTTTTTTTTTTTTTAAAGGAGAAAACATGGCCCTTTCTTGTGTGTGTCTGTGTGTGTGTGTGCGCGTGTGTATTATAGTTTCCTGCATAAAATCAAAAGAAGGATTTTGTAAATAATATCATTTTCCAGTAACAAAAATTCTCTGTCATGGATGCTGGGAAGTGCTGAGATCCTCTGCCAAAATCAAGCTGTTTATTCCCTTAGTTCATGGCAGTATAGGCTGATGGCTCTCAGCTGTGTCCCTCTTCAGGTCTTATCCTGAGCCACACTCAACAATATGCCCCTCACCAGGACAGTACTCATCCAATGACTGATGAGGGGCTGTCCCCTGGGCCTCAAATGGGGGCAACTTTTGGAGAATCATGCCAGGTCTAGAATTACTTGTGGAGGCTGAGACCTCTATTCCAATAACATCACCCTTCCACTTACTCCCACCCGATCTTGCTTTCTTCATTTCTCATGGTCTCCTGAGACTTTCCCTCCAATAATTCCCCCAACCTACACACACAAATTTGGAGGCACTGACTGCGTCTCTGGACCTGACCTACAACAGTTTCATTGCCGACTCTAACACAGAAGCATTCTATCTCAGCCACGTTTCCTTTATTTTCTTTTAGTCTTTGTGTGAACAGCCCTATAGCTGCCATTTTTAATGTCTGTTTTTGAAAACAAAGTCGTATGTATTGACTTTTAGAAGTTGTATTGGAAGGAGGAAAGTCACTTTTTCTTCCAAGAAATTATTTCATTTTATTTCTTTCACTGATGCTTTTCTATCAAAACCTTATTCAAACAGTCTACCACTCAAATCTCACAAACTAAGCAATAAACTTTATAATATTAGGCCTTCCTATAAAATTACAGTTGTAAATTTTGAGATTTTCTCCAGAACTTAAAATTGGCAATTAAAACTGAGGAAAGAAAAATAACAACAATTATCTAAAAAATTAAGCCACTCAAAAGCTGATTAAGCAAATAGATGTTCAGTTTTTACCTGGAAGTAATTTGCCTCAAGGTCAACAATTAAAAGTCAGGTCAAACCTAACTAACTAAACTTACAACCTCCTTAACTGCTTGATGTGTTTAAGATCTGTCTTTATTAATTATATTGATGCTGTTTTAAAGGCAATTACATCACGTAGCTTTTGGGTGTAAAGAATATTATTCAATTACTTTATTGGGGGCTGAGTTTTTTGTAACCTCACAGAAGTATGTTCCTTTTATGATCAGATTTATCAAAATGTACAGTCTAAATAACTAATGTTGTTATTGATTTGTCCAAATAATTATTGAGCCCTTTAATGTGTCAGATAATCTTTTAAGCATTGGTGAAACGGTGTTAAATGAAATTGGCGAAGTCTCTTCATATGTCTGTGATCTGGATGAGATGGTTTAAGTTCTTTGCATTAGATAACTTAGTAAGTCTTGAGGTTCTATATACTTACATTTGAAGGCCATATGTTTTTAAAAGTCAGAACAGTCAAGCTAGTGGTATTTACCAACTGGCAATTGTAAAGCATCCTACAACTCTTGAATTTAGAGATGGTGAAGTCTGTTACACATTTACTAAGCCCCAACTAGGGGTCAGGCCCAGTTTTCAGCTCCCCTTTTATAATACAGTACTGTTCAGGCCCTTGTTCCTGTTGTTATCACAATTCAGCTTCCTTTTTTCAAAACAGAGACTATGTCTTTACACACTAGGCTTACCTTTGTATACTGTTTTCATGGTAAAGAACCATCAAGATGTTATTTCTACTGATTAGTTCTGTTGTTTCACCACATTCTTTTTCACCAAGAAGGGTCCTGGAAAATACATATGATCATTAATTCAACAAATATTTAATAATGTGCCAAACACTCTTCTAGATACAAAAGCCAAGGTAGTTGAAATCTCTTTTGTGGAGCTTTATCTATTGTGAAAGAAAGGCAATAAATCAAACCATTTCACCATGTTATTGCTATGAAGGAGTATCTCAGGGAGAGGTACTAGAGAGGGATATGGATTTTGCTGGAGAGCTGCATGAGGTATGGTTAAGGGTTAACACTTTATATTGGGGATAAGGAAAAGCTTATTTGAAGTCTAAACAATGAAGTAGGGGTGGGGGGATACTCCCTAGCTTTATCTTGTTGATAATCCTAATACTAAACATTCACATATACACTCATGTATATTTTATAAGAAACAACATTTTTCATGTACCTCATAAAACCTTAGTGTTCTCTTCTTGGTGCATATATACCTAGTCTTGTGTTTGATTTGTTCCTGTGTGTCTGTAACATTTAATCCCGCATATCAAATATTAGCATTTATAAGCCACTTCCTTTTCAATTTCTTGAACAGCACTTAGGAGATTTTGAGCTTCAGAGCAACAAATATCCCATAAATCAATGGACCATTCACCCCAACTCAAGCATGAAGTTTTGGGACATTCCTGATCCTTTTTCATGCTTCATGTCATGAATAATTGCCTCTATTCAATTAACCAAGTAGACATACGTTTAATGAATAAAATTGGGTAATGTTTCTAGCCATTTTTATCAACTGTCTAAAGCCCAACTTTTCTTCCATTCCCTTCATATCTCTGCTTCAAGAAGTAAAACCAGACTTAGAGAAAGCCAGAATTGCTCTACCCAGTTGTAACCATTATTGGATTCTCAAACTTTTTCTCCTTTCTCATGCCACCGTCCCCTCCATCTCCCATCTGAAATACAATCCCAGCCTAGAAGACTCTGCCTGTATTTCAAGACCTGATTAACTTTTGCTTTTCCAAGAAAATGTCTCTGACTGCTTTAGCACCGTGCTGAACTCTCTCTTTTCAAAACCTCCATTGCATGCAAAGTCATTACCTTGCTATTTTACATCACGGTTTATTCATGCATTCTCACAGATAACGTTGATTATTTTCATAGAGAAAGAGATCTTCCTATTGTAGTCTACCTCCTAATATGGAATTCAGTAAATATCTGCTACTTAAGGAAATGTTTGATCAACAGACTAGTCTAGGCAAAATTGTAAAATAGATGATGCAGCACTTCAGGGTTCCAATAATCCTACTGTCCCTGCCCTTCTTGCTATTGTAAAATAATAGGTTGGCCAAAGCTGACCTGTCTCGTATATCAGGTATTCTCACATTTTGTCAAGATGTCAAAGTGTGTAAATATCAGTAAGATATTAAAGAGGCAATGATGCAAATACGGGAGTTCCAGGAGGCAAAAGCAAATGATTTTGAGGTGACAGAGAGATCTTTTATTTCCCATCAATTCAACACAGAGGTCATTGCTTTCAGCATCAACCCAGAGTGACACTTTGCTGCCATTCTTTATAATTTCTTCTTTTGATGAAACCTTATGGATGCTGCTGGAAAACCAGTAAACTCTATGTCATCAAAATATTAAGATGACCTACAAAACCAAAGAAGAAACCGACAACATAAAAGTTGAATCTAAGAAATGAGTATTCTCTGCCCACTATCTGGTATAAAGGGTTGTATTGCTGAATAGGCTAGTCTTTGAAGAGATTCTGTTTATCTTTTTCAGCCATCAACCTCCTTAGAGGAGCTTTTGATATCTTCCTTGCTTGATGTTTTGATGCCTGCTACAATATGGACTCTTTTCTTTTCTTTCTTTCTTTCTTTTTTTATTTTTAAGCTTGATTCTGCATTCAGTGAACATTCCGCTGACAAAAAGTATTCAATAATTAATGAATAGAAAGGTGATTAATTAAGTAAATCTGCAAGAGACTGAGAATAGGCAGTAAAGGATCCTTTGAAGGATTTCAGAAGTCTGATTCTCATGGGTTTCCAATTTTCCCTTCTGCATAGCAAATCCCTTATGCTTTCTGAATAATGGGAGGTGAGAGGAATAAAAATATTCTCACAAATAGCAGTCCAGAGGCAAAACAATAGGAAATGTCATCATCCTCCCTGGCAATATTCTAGGTGGGAAACTTCATTGCCTAATGAAAAAAGCACTTTGATGGATTAATGTAGTGGGATTTAAGAGAAATATTCTGATCATTGCAAAATCAGTGAAGATGAAAAATGTGAGCAGGTAATTGAATAGGAAACATTTATATGGCATTGAAGCTATGCTGGCAAAAAAATTATTATTAAAGTAACCTTTTATTTAATATATCATCACCTATAAGATGTGCTTTATAAAATTTCAGCTTGGAAGGACTTCCTTTTTAATACTGTAAAGTTTTGGCAACTGTTTTTATTAAAGGATTTTGTAACTGAAACTGAACATAGTTTAGGGTATATAAATTAAAATGAACTTCAGAGACCACATAAGCAAGCATTTTGTAGCATAAAGACTGTTCAATTAATCATAGAGATGGTTAGTACATAACCTTCCTTATGACCAGGACTTTCCTTAATAATTTTTATATATTGTGTTTTATACAGTATCACTGCAAAAAAAGAAATGCTGAAAAGCTAACTGAGAACACCTTACATAAAATTATATAATACATAGTCATAAACTAGGAATCTTTTAGCCCTTAAAATGAGATGATTCTTTTAAAATCTATTTTTTTAATTTCCATTCATGCCAAGCAGTGGTAGTATCATCTCATCACTATGCTTTCTGGGGTGCAGGGTTAGGTGAGGAGCTAAGCTCTTTTGCCCCTCTTCACTCTGTTCCAGAATCTTCTGCCCTGCCACCCCCGGTTGTTAGTTGGGAAGTTGATTGGATTGTCATGCCTTTTTTCTTATTTAGTTATAAGTGGTTATTATATTTAATATTCATTGCTGATTTTTAAAATTGTGGCAGAAATTTGAGCTTAGGGAAATTCTGCACTGTTGTTTCAATTTATCACCTTACATGGTCCTCAGTGTTCTTTTAGTCACTCTGATGGGAGAAGGAGAGAACCTGGGCTTATTGTCACTGTGTTAAGTAGCACCACTGCACCTCGTGCTAATTTCCATTATCACTAAACAGAACACAGTCCTCAGACGTGCAACAATATCCAGAGAGACTTTGATCATATGATTTTTGTCTTTATTGAATTTAATTCTGAAGTTGCTTTTTTTAAGAGATTTTTTTCATACAGCTTAGTAATATCAAGATTGCTTTTCAAAGTTATTTGATTCAAAAAATTAAGTAGAAAATGGTGCTTAATTTAATTTAAAATTAGTGTATTATGTAAATAACAATACAAGTGTAACTTGAATGACAAAAATCATGACAATGACACCAAAATAAATGAAGTTTGAGAAACATTGCCATGCTTGAGACCACTTAAAACAAGGGGCCCAGGTGCAGAAAAAATAATAGAGAAACAGATGCAACTGCACAGGAGCCAGAAGTACAGAGATCAGAAAGGAGGTGGCAGCAGGCAGGGCTAGGCTGGTAGCCTTCAGCTGAAGAGAGGCTGAGCCCAAGGAGGTTGGGCTTCCACAGTTAATCCCTCCGACCTAAAGCCAAGATTAGAAAGTGGATCTCTGTGTCTGTGTCTGTGGCTGCCAGGAAGGTCAAGTGAGGAGGGAACTGAAGAGGCTGGGGATGAGGCCCAGGGAATTCCATGCCCTGTAATTAAAACAATAAACTCAGAGGGAAGGAAATACAAAGATTAAAACCAAGTGCATGGCAGGAAGTAGAATCAGCTACCAAACAAAACAAAACAAGCCAGATAACAGAAGAAAATGTCACTGTTTTCTTTTTCTATTTTTAAAATACTAAAGTAATGGTTACTTTTTAATCCATTGTTATCCTTTCTCTCTCTCTCTCTCTTTGGTTTTTTTTTTTTTTTTTTTTTTTTTTTTGATTGTCAGGTTACACAGCCTCATCTTACATTAGGGAAGTACTAGTTTTAACAACTGTTTTGAAATTCCACCTTAGAACTAGTAAGTATGGGTCAAAAATTGTTTAAATGTAATATTGTAAATAATGTACTTATATGAACTGTTTCTGGAGGAAAATGACATTAATATTAATATCAGTCATTGTAGAATGCTTTAATTTCATTAGTCATTCAAGGTAGTTACTTAGATTTCTCTGCAGCACTCCTTAAAATAATTTCAAGCCTCTGAAGAGATGATACAGATATCTTTATTTTGTCAAATGTCTAGTATTCTTTGTTAATGAAGCTGTAATATCTAGTAAGTGGTCCTCTGTTGCTAACATGTCCCCAAACACTTTGTAGCTACCTTAATGCATGGCTAATCATTCATCACTTCTTATTAATACTGTAGAAATTATTAAATGTTTAATAGTCTCTTAATTAAGAATCCTAGTTACCTATCTAGCCTGTAATATGTGACTAGCAACCTAAAGATAAAAATGCATGCACTTCGACATACATTTTTCACCTAACTTACCATACTCGCTCTGAAATTTAGGTGGAGAATACCAGGTATCATTTCTCTGTAGACAAGCAGTTTTACAGCAGAGTCTATGAAGAAAAGCATTTTTAAAACTGGCCTTCTGTGTGATTCAGAATATTCTCCTTGGCGTGGATTTCTGACATGTATTTATAAAACAGCCACACAAAGGCTCTAGTCAGTATGGGACCCCACATACACATACACATCTTCTTTTTACCACCCTTTGTCTTTACAGATATAATAGTTTTGTGTGTGTGTGTGTGTGTGTGAGAGAGAGAGAGAGATTATACTATGGATTCTATTCTGTAGAATTTGTCTTTTGATTCATTTAATCTTTGCATACCTCTATAATGTAAATATAATATCATTACCTCCTAAGGTCACTGATGAAAGATATCTTATTCATCCTTGTGTCTTCTATTCCTAACACAGGTTTTGGTGTATAGGAGGCACTATAAATAAATGTACAATCAATGAAGGAATGCTCTGCATTTTAAACTAAAAATAGCTAACTGATAGTCAAAGAACCTGAGTAATTCACTGAAGTACACACTGTTCAGAAAGGCAGATCTTTATTCTTCAAATACTACCAGTGGTAAAGAGTTTGGGCCTTGGCCTCTCCTGAACCTGTACTCAAATCCCAACACGTCTATTTTCCATCTTAAGTGCCAATAACTTTATAGAATGCTTTGACCTACATTTTTGTGTTTTAAAAGCCTCAGTTTCATAACCTATAAAAGGATTATAAAAACAGTACCAAACTCAGTGAATTACTGTGAGAATTAAATAAGATAATATATGTCAGGCACTTATTCCAGTGCCAGTATAAGCTAAAAAAAAATAATAAAAACTAAAACAAAATGCCTCTCTTATATATTAGCTATTATTATTGTACCATATCAGGCTTACTCTGCATATAATTCAAATAAAAAATAAATTGTATTTGAGCTGCAAGAAAGAGAACAAAACAAGAAAAGTTTAGATCAAATTATAAAGAAGCAAAGATCAAAAATCATTTTAAATGTGACAGACATATTAACACTCAAGCAAAGTGTGGTGTGCAAATCTCATATCTTTCTAGAGAAGTTGTTTGAGGAATAAGAAAATGGCAATGCAGAGATAAGAACAATATTAGTCAGTGACACTCTATGAATATGAAAAATAAATATATTCAATCAACAGAGAAGAATCCAGAAATGAAGGTGAGATTTCTAATGACATTGAACAAATTTTCACCCTTCTGAGGTTAACATTTTTAGTTCACACACAGATCAGGAGTAATATTATCTGAAAAACTTTAGTAGTTCAGATCTGTAGTCAGGTTGTCTTGATTTGAATTCAGTCCTAGCAGCAACTAGCTGTGTGATCTTGGGCAAATTACTGAACTTCTCTGTGCTTCAGTTTCCCATCTGCAAAATGGGGATAATACCTATTTCATATGTTTGCTATGAAGATATAGCACATTTACATTTATAAAGTGGGACATTATAACCACTACTTAGTGACAAAGAGTAAGCAATAATAGGCATTTATGAAATAAATAAGAGCATTAATTCAATTTCCTTTTTTTAAAAAAAGCCTTAAGCTTGTCTCACAATTACAACACAAATGTACAATTCACAGCCTTAGTGGAATTTGGGGCATCACATTTAACTGGGGGCAGTACAGTAGAAAACTTTTGAGGTAGAATGTAAACCCCACGAGGACAGGTATTAATAGTATAATGTGTTTTGTTTTGTCTTAGCTCTTGCCTTTTTGGTTAGCACATAGTAGTTGCTCAACAATTATGTATTGGATATATGATTAAAGCAAAGAGATTTTCATGTGCCAAATTCCTTGTTAAACATCTGCCCTCATCCTGTAGACATAAAGAGTTTCAGGATCCTTCTGTCCTTTTAATAAAAATTGTTCTGAGATCATTCTTCTATCAGAAATTACATAATAAAGAAATTTACCTTAGAGATGAAGAAATTAAATAAATTTATTTTAAATACATACATAACTGATATCAATTGAAGTTTCATATCTCCAGTTGCATCTACATGTTAATCAGAGATACTCTCTGTAAGCAAAGGAATTGTGTTTTGTGAGCAACTACTCCATGAGAAAGATATACTTATCAGTGGCATTTTTCCTCAGGTAGCCATCCACACATTTAAGTAAAAAGAACAGCCATGCTCTAACAACTATGGATAAATGTATATAACACAATTTGCATTATATGCTATGCTGTGAGTGGTCCTTTTTATTATCTCATCTTTCCCTCTAAAGATCTTATATTTGAGGCACAGTTCACTCAGGGGATTTAAGTCATTTGCCCAAGGCCAGCAAGCTGGTAAATTGCAACACAATGATTCCAAACTCCAGATATCTGGCTCCAAGTTGTGGATGATTTGTGATGGTAATACAGGAAAGTGGATCTCAAAACTGGAGTTCAGACTGAAAGCCAAGTGGATTCTTGGCTTCTTGCAGGAAAGAATTCAAGAGTGAGCCGACAGAGTAAAGCAAAAGCAAGTTTATTGAAGTAAGAAAAGAAAAAATGGAGGCTGCCCCATAGACAGGGCAGTGGTTCTCTCTCAGAATTAACAGAGAGCAGAACTTTGTGAGTTTCTGAGGTCTCATTTTATACCTTCTATTTAATTTTATGTTAAGCAGAAGAAGGATTATTCATCAGATTTCTGGGGAAAATGGTGAGGTTCCTGGAAGCAGGAGCCCCTCCTCTTTTTAACCATATAGGGTAACTTCTGGGAGTTGCTATGGCATTTGTAAACTGTCATGGCACTGGTACGAGTTTCTTTTAATATGCTAATACTTATAAGCAAGGTTTAATGAGTAGTCAGGGTAACTTGAGGTAGTTTTTTGTCACCATCTTGGTTCCTGCTGGTTTTGGCCAGCTTCTCCACTGTGTCATGTTTTATCAGAGATCTTGGTTCAGGTTTTATGATCCTTTTAGAGCAGGACCTGCCAGTTCCCTATCTCAATGAGACAGCATCAAATGCCTAATAATATTAGAGGGTCATTCTTATTATTAAGACGGAGTCTTGAAGCATTCTAAGAATGAATCAACTCAAACTTTAAGAATGATGCTATATAAATAAATGGCAGCAGATCTAAGCTTCCAAAATACTCGAATAATTTGACACCAAATGTATGACAGAATTATCATTCATTCTCTTTGAACTAAACATTTTAGTTATGGTTGTTATGTGTATTTAAAAATAGCATGGCAGTAGGTGTGGCACCCTATTAGGGTACCTCTCCTAATGAGATTGGTCATTACACAATAATCTAAATGTAGGTTTACTGGACCGTTGAAGCTGGTCTCATAGATTTCTGGTCTGGCTGCTTTGCCTTAGGCTATTATACTCAGACAGTCTTTTGATGCCTCCAAGGAAGTTATCTAATGCCAACAGCTGTCACTGCTACTGTGACCTGTTTGAATTTTTTAAAAGAAAATCTATGAAGATTTTCAGTCTTGGTCAAATAGTGACCTGTGGTAATTCCTTTAAGACCTGGAGTTACAGAATAGCTGTGGCTTTACCTCACTTCTAGGGCAAGTACATAAAGTGATATTACATTAAAATTAAAGAACTTAAAGATTCAGAAAGTAAAACTTATGCAATATAAGGACTTTAATTCAAAACCATGATTCACTTCTTTGAGAATATTTGTTCAAAGAAAGTTTGACAGTCACCCACACTATGTGTTCTGTGTCATGCATTGGACTTCCTAGAATATGGAGCATATAACTATACATAATCTTGTGAAGGACTATAATTTTCTTGGAAATGCCATAGGCTAAAAATAGTGGGATTTAATCAGAAAGTGCAAAGATTTTTAGTTCACTTTTATAAGTTAATGCCTCTTTATCTTCTGGAGCATGCAGTATTATATAACAGTGATCTTTTTGTCTAATTTATGATGCCCCTTCTGTGGAGAATGAAGATTGAACTAAAAATATGTACCAATATCTGCTTTGTATCATTAAAATGTGTTATGAATGTTATGAGTCAGTGTAGTATTAGCTGGTATTATTGATGATGGAGATACCCTCTTTGTAGCCACTTCTTGATTTTGCAGAATGATATCAGAAAAATTTTACTTTGATCCAGAGGATAGTGTGGGTTACATTGTAGGCTCCTTAATGGGAAAGTGAAATGGTTGGTTCAAAAAAGTTTTGTAAGGAGTCTTGCAATAAATCCATCTGAGACTCTACCTAGCATCTTTCCTGCAAGGCATCTGCTCTTTTAGGTACTGCTTTGCAGGCCTGAGATAGCTCTCTTTAATCATTACCGTCTCACATGCTGAATTAAGCAGTTCAGTTTTATAAGTCAATAAAATGGCCTAAATGCAGAAGTGAAAAGTGTTGTACTGTGTGATTTCAATGGTTAGATTTCTTTCCCATTTTTTTTGATGTCTAGAATTCTCTGTTAAACTGTGAAGATTAATAACCCTACATGACAAGTGGATCATTTAAAATGTTAAGCATCAGCGATAAGCTAACCATCTGATGATTGGAACAAGCTAGTAGGGGAAAAAAGCATTCTCTGTCACAGACCAGTGATCCAGTAGATATGTAGATCATTTGGTTTCAGCAGTGTTAGTTCCTCCACATGTTCACTAGAGCTGCCTCAGGGAAGAAAAAACAAAGACAATTGAACTACATGTTCAAAGTATTTACCACCTATTTAGAGATATGAAGACAAGTGAAATGGCTTGAATAATTATTGTTGCATGGAGAAAAATGCTGAATTTTTTGAAGTTCCTTTAAAACATATTCACAGAAATGAACTAAGGAAGATGTTATTTTTATTTATCATTCTCTCATTTTTGTCATTCTGGAAGAATTAAGCTCTAGTTTCTCAAGAACAGTGGTTCTCAAACCGTAATGTCAAGACCAGCAAAATCAGCATCATCTAGAAACATATTAATGCATGTTATTGTGGGGACAGGGAGTATATGGGAAATCTGTACCTTCCTCTCAATTTTGCTATGAACGTTAAACTGCTCTTAAGAAATGTTCTTACTTAAAAAAAGATTGTGTCTATGTCTACTGAACCAGAAGCTCTGGGGCTAGACTCAGAAATCTGTGGTTTAGCAAGTCTCCAGATGATGCAGTTGCACGAAAATTTAAGGACCACTGTTGAAGAGTATAACTGAATCCAACAAAGTAGGTGGTCAGTCCCACTATCACCCTATAGATTTCCAAGTGGAAATCAACCTACGGTCTATTCATTTATTTGTAAACTCCAAGCTGAAACTGCACAGGAAAAGTGATTCCTGATAACAGTTTTCTGTACTAGTGGATCAAGATCACAACAGATGATACAGTCTCTAGTGAAAGCTGAAACATATTTAGTAATTTAGGAGTGTGTGATTATATTAATTTCTACAAAAATTAGTAGACCAGATTACTTATATTTTATGAATTTGGGGTTTGTCATGAAAGAAATTATGTGACACCTTCACTTATATTTTGTTGGCAAGAATTTAGTCACCTCAGTACATCTAGCTGGAAGGAGGGGCTGGAAATCATAGTCCCTGACTTACCAGCCAACTCATTACAACGCCATTATATAGAAATAAAGGTGGAGTGTGTGTGGGGGAGGGGATGTTAATGGATTTAGGGAGATAAACAGTAGTCTCCTTCTAAAGTATTTATATGATCTATACTAGCAAACTTCTAGAACCCATCTAAATGATTAAAATAGGGCCTAATTGGATAATATTTATATATCCATATAAGAGAATCATGTGCAGATATTAAACATGTTTATAAAAACTTTTCATGATATAAAGTAATACTAATATGTTGAGCATCATTTTGTTACTACAGAACAATCCCAACTATATAAAAAATGTGCAGAAATAAACAAGGGAATAAATTCCATTATTTCCTATTCAGAATATATTTTTGAGCTCCTATTATGCATCTGGAACTGTGCTAGTGTTCAGAGACATAATAGTCAACAAGATAAATTTTGGACACACAAGAAATGTATTTCGATTGAAAATAGTAGAAAATAAACAGAACTTTTTGAAACTCTTATGCCTAGGTAGAGAAGTAAAATGTGATTTGTTTTTCATTCTCTTTTGTATTTTCCATGTTTTCTATTATAGTCATGCCTTATTTTTATAGTCAGCAATATAACAAATGTTTTTTTCTTATAAAAGATAAATTCAAATAGGTTCCATAAAATTAAACTACTGCATTAAAAAGTGAGAGAAAGAAAAGATTATGTGAGGGAATCTTTTAAATAAACACTTTGAATTACTCCCAAGATGTGGCCTTGAGCCAATATAGATTTACTAAAGATTTTTTCACCTTATATATCTACAATCTTGAATAATCATAATTGAGCATTTTGCCAGGCCTCTGGAAATTCATTCTGAAAATCAAATAAAGACGTGATTATGTTCCTAGCATTGCATTTATTTAGAAAGAAACAAATATATGATGTTTTCAAAAGAAGATCTTTAAAAATAAATGAGTTTATCATAGCAAGACCCTCCCTTCAAATTCAAATGATCTGGATTGTACTTTTGTTTCTTTCTTAGTTGATTGTTTTTCTCCAACATTGCCCTTAACTAATTTGTGCTAATTTACCCATATTTTACACAATTCTTCTTTCTGACCACAGAGCTAGACTATATTTTCCAGATTGCCTTTCAAAATATGATGGCCACAAACTGAGCTGTATCTAATGACATGTGAGCAGAAGGGACATGTGTCACTTTCAAGCAAGACATCTAAGAAACATAAGAGCCATTTTTCTGTCCCCTTTTTTCCTTGCTTCCAGCTGGATGCAGACAATGATTAAACCTTTGATGATGGCAAAGGTAGAAGATGGGGAAAGTCTCTGCCCCAGATCTCTAGTAGAGAAGAGTCATCTCATGCCTGACCAGGAGATCAACATTGGACTGTTGCATCAAAGTTAGTAAATTTCAGTCAAACCATGGCATGTCTGGGGCCTATTTTCCCCACAGCCTAACCTTCTTCTCTAACATCTCATATTAGTTGTTAATGTTGAGGGCACATTTGGTATTTGTGGTCATAAATGTGAGGTGAGTCCAACCCTAGTTATGGAGTAGTATGATCCTCACAACAGTCTGGAAGCAGGAGAAAATTGGATATTTACTGCAGAAATAATAAATTCCATGTGGTTGGAAAGTTATTAGGCTGTGAGTAGTGGAGTAAGTGGCTAGGATAAGTAAACAAGCTCTAAGGATAGGAGGTGATGGTCAGGGAATGAGACTTTAGTGATGTCAAGGTCTAGGGTAGGATTATAGGAGTAGATGGCTAGGTGGTGTGCTTGGAGCCCGGAAGGTGGTGGATCTAAAAGCTCTTCAATAAAAGAAGAGCAAATGGATATTTTGCAGAGGTGAGCGGAGGCACTCTTACTTCGTTGTGCCTAAATTGGAATTAAGGTGTGATCAGGCACAAACATTTATCTTCATTCTCTTGGCAGTCCACTATCCCATGGCCATTTAGCATCGTAGTACATTTTCAGTTTGGTGATTCAGAAGGAAAAGTCATTTAGTCACACTTCAAAGCTGCTCAATTTACATTTTGCTCTCATTGTTCTTAATGATTTAGTTGAAAAGATCTAAACTGTCAGATCATAACAGAAATGCACAACAATGTAGTCAGAGAATACTGTTTTTCTTTACTGGTAAAAATAAAACCTTGATTTCACATTTGCATTTTCCCCAAGTCTGTTTGCTGTAAAAATCTGAAGCTAAACACAAACCTAGCCTGTTGCTTTTTCCTGAGAACATTAATTGTCTCCAATCATTGTTAGAGCATCTGTTTCACATTTTGACAAGTGCACTTATCTTCTTTTTTCTCTTCATATTTCTCTGGTAAAAATAATGAATAAATTACAGGGGGATGACAAATGTGTTGATAATCAAGATGAAACACAAATGAAGTGAAAGAGGCTGTATTTCTTTGCGGAGTTGTAAATTGCTTTCTTTTCTTGTGCATCGACATGACTGACTTGGAAACTAAAAATACCACCACATGGGAAAATTAACAGAATTGCTCTGACAGAAATTATATTTCACTGGTGAAATAAATACACAGAATTTCTTTCTTACATCATGTATTATACTTGCCTCACAATCTGGATACCCTAGGACAGAGTAGTTCTAAGAAGCTTGGATCATAAGTGAACCTAATACAAGTTAGTTGCATTTGAAAATAATTTTGAAATTTTTAATGGAATTTGGGAGTGAAAAGTTGAAGAGAAGAATCTTTAACTCAATTCCAAAGACATCAGCTTCTGATAGAAGGAGCTCCACCCTGGGTGTCAAGAGACATCCCTAGCTGGCTCCCATCAGATTCTCTATGAAAAGACACAATGTCAGTATCACAGGCTCTGCAATCACTCTACTCAGGAATCGCATCAGTGAAAAATAAAATGTCTGTAGACCAGCAGGGGTCCTCAGTGGCAGCCCACTGACCAAGATATGCAGAAGTATTCCTCTTTTTTTCTTTCTTTCTTTTGTATTATATTTCATTGCCTTTAGAAAGGACTGCCTCTCTCCACTTTGCCAAAATGCCTAGTACTCAGTTTCTAACACCTGTATACTGTCACCTACCTGGAGTCTAGAGATATTTGGTTTGCAAGGACGTAGACTAGATAATTTCTCACACTCTTAAAGCTCATACATTGCTTGTCTTTTATTTCTGTCTGTATTCAGATTGTTACTATCCTGACTCTTTTCCTTTCACTATGACCATACCTCTAAATTTGAAACCAGAAAAATGAGTTCGGAATCCACAGAGTCTACATGATCTATTTGAGAAAGTTCAAACTCACTGGGAAGTTATTTCCTAGTTATGAAAGAAAAAAAAAATATATATATATAATATATTAAACAACACATATTACAAATCTTAAAAGGGACAATTCTACTCAAACATTGAAGCATAGCAAAGCCTTGGAAGATATTTTGTTTTGCATGGACACTTTTTTGTATAATAATCTTTGCCAGGAAAAAAGACTTTTACCATGCACTTGCAATTTTCATAAATGTACTTGAAAATTTGCTTTATGAATGGATTTTCATGAGACTGCTAGGCTAAATGTAAAAACCATTACGTGTAAACATGAGTTCTACTTTACATATGCAAATATGTATTGAACCTTAGAGTTGCTTCCTTGCATGGATAAACTATGTCCCAGTACATTTAAATTGAGAAAGAAATTTCTAAAGTAGCGATAATAAGCGACCACAGTAATTAAGAAATTTCTCTGTTCTTAGAAAATTGACACATGCTGTATGTGGAAAATTGCCACTTCATAAATATTGTATGCAGTTACCACCATATGGGTCGTTCTGCTGCAACTATTATATTAAGATTCAATTAAGTAAAGATTTGAAATAAAGAATTGAATATGATCTTTGGTTCAAAACATAAATTCAATGTTACTTTTGAATTTATGTGAAGATCTGGCTTACTTTTCTAATGTTTAATATCACGCTACATTTCTTTGTATAATAAAGAAAATAATTAAATATTAATTTGAGTCAGAAGTGAAATATGTAAGTTCTATATGTTTTGTATTAGGTTGTTTAAAACTCTGCCCTTTTTTTTTGCTACAGGATCTTGCTCTGTGACCCATGTCAGAGTACAGTGGTGTGATCATAGCTCACTGTAGCCTTGAATTCCTGGTCTCAAGTGATCCTCCTATCTCAGCCTCCTGAGTAGCTGAGACTATAGGCACATGGCACCACACCCAGCTAATTCTTATTCTTCCTATTTTTTTTTTTTGTAGAGACAGGGTCTTGCTATGTTGCCCAGGCTGGTCTCAAACTCCCGGTCTCAACTGATGATCTCTCCTTCCTCTCAAAGCACTGGGATTACAGGTATGATCCACTACATTTGGCCTCCAAATTTAATTCTTTCAAAAAATGAATTTGCTTTGTAATAATGTTTTTGCCGCACATGAATTTCCATCTTTCTTCATTGAATAGTTAGGAACATTAAAATAAAATCTAAAAACCTCATTTATTATTTTTTTAGAAAAAAATGTTTGATCTGGTTATTTTATATGAAGTACTAACTATAGATTCCTAAGAAAATCACTTCAAAGTATCTGGGCTAAATGATAATCTTCATCATTGATGTCATTCATAGCACATTGCAGTTGGGTTCTCCAGGGATCAGACTCTGAGAGAGTTTATTGTTCAGGAAGTTTATCAGGATTGAGTAGAAAGAAAAGTGTCGCCTGGATAGAGACCCAATTGCCTCATTCAATTGCCACACGAAGCTAGGGAACTGAAATGTCCCTTCCGAGATGTTCTACAGTCAGCCAAGTTAGCCAGGGCTTTATAATTCTGCCTCCAGCAGATATGAGATATGAGCTGCCACAGGAGGGTGCAGCCTGGCTATTGCAGTTCTCTGCAGCCCAGGTCAGCCCTGAAGGAGCTGACCAATGAAGACTGTTTGCTGACCACATTCCCAGCAGCTGGGGCAACAAGAACCGATGCTTATTGCCATCAGATGTCTGGGGAGTAGCTCTTCCAGTTTCTTGTGAGTCTCTCTGCTATGGGAAAGTTAGAGGAGAAAGATTAAGAAAACAAGTTTCAGCCTCCAGAGTCGCCCCTAGTGTGGCAAGTCACAATGGATATTCATTTTCCTCCTCTGTTATTCATTACAGATTCTCCTTATGCTCAGGGGACAACTTTGCTTGGCCCAGTGGCTTGGCTGTTGGTACTACACAGACTCTCTCTAAACTCCTGGTCATTATGCCTCTCCAAGGCTGTGATTGTTGAATGTGACCATTTACCTTGACAATCAGGCAAGGCAGCAAAAAGAATTACTGAGATGGAGTATTTGAATACCCAACATATTCCTCCCTGTCTGCATTGTTAGACAGCAGTACTACCTTATTTTTGATGATCAATATTTAGTACTCCCTCCAAAATGGTGATATCTTTTCCTTTCCTGGAAGTCCTTAAACACAGGGATCCCAAAATGGCCAGAAAAAAGTTTTCAAAGAGACTCTTGCCATGTCCTCTATCCTAAATGTCTTCCACTGGAGACCAGGATTTCTAACTCTGCTCATTCCAAAGTCGTGGGGGTAGGAAACATATATTCCCGAAGTGGGCCATTAGAAGTGACAGCAGTGGGAGTATCTGAGCTTCTGGAACCCATGTGTACTTCCCACTGGGGAAAAACAGCATATAAAGCTCTTTAATTCATGGTGTACATTGTCTCCTGGAGCATGGCACCCTATTCCTGGAAAGCATTTTCTTCAATCTAGGGCTTTGACTCTGCCTTCAGGGGGCTTTTTGTAATGTACTACTTGTAGATTCTTGGTGCAGCATGTAAGATATGACCAGTTGATACCCTGACTAGAGGGTCCTTTCATGCACCATTTTTGCTGTGAAGTCAGTTTCTTAGTGTGTTACAATGTTATGTAAGATCTCATGCCTGCAGATCAAAATGTCATTGGCCCTTGAATGTGGTACTGTCTAATGCCTTGTCTACTTGTAGAGTATGAACATGTAATCAATTTTCCTTTAAATGGAATGGTGCCTCACTGTGGATTCAGTGTTGCTCTCTGTTGCTGACAGGTTAAACATTCAGCAGTAGCATTCTTTATATGCCATTTAAAACATTAAAATAAACATTATTAAAACAATGGAAGACCTAAATAGTTAATGAGGGCTCGAAATCAACTTTTTTCCTTCTGCTATGGTTTGAATATGTATCTTCCAAACTTCAGGTATTGCCACTGTGATAGTATTGAGAAGGGGGCCTTTAAGAGGTAATTAGGCAATGAGGGCTCCTCCTTTGTGAATGGGATTAGGTGCTCTTATAAAGGGGCTTGAGAAAGGCAGTTCGTACCTTTTGCCCTTCTGCTTTCTGCCATGTGAAGATGCACCAACAGGCCCTCACCAGACACCAGATGCTGGAGCCTTGATCTTGGACTTCTCAGCCTCCAGAACTGTAAGAAATAAATTTCTGTTCTTTATAAATTACTTACTCTAAGGTATTTTGTTATACAAGCACAAAACAAGTGAAGAAAGCTTCCTTTCTTATCTTTCTCTTCTCTGTTTCCTTTGAATGAAGAAAATCCTTATGTACCTGACCCTTGACATATTCATAATGGTCACAATAAGTTTGGGATGAATAAGTGAATGAATGAATGACAAATGACAAAAGATGATGAATGATAGGATTTGTATCACATATTCAAACAGTGTTTATTGAACAAGCACCATGTGCACATGGAATGTAAAAAATAAATTTCTACCCTAAGTATACAAACAATCTAGTAATTTACAAGATTTGGGTATATAAAATATAATTATAGTATAAAATAATAGAAAAATATGCTGTAAGTGGAATGTATTATTAATGGTCAGAAGTTGGAGGGCATAACTTGCTTAATGGGATTCAAGAAAGGTTTGCTTGACAGGATAGATTTATTTAATTAGTATCTGCAATAATAGAATAAGGAAGCTTGGACCTCTTTATTGTTGGCAAGAAGCAGCAACCAACACAAATGGAGGATGAAAAGTTTAAGAAGAATAGGCTGGAAATGTTAACCTTAGAAATAAAACCCTGTTTACAATGTGAATTCACTGAGAACCTAGGTTTTTGTCTATTTTGTTCACTATTGTATCACCAGCAATTAGAATGAATCCTGGAATAACATTCATGCTCATTAAATATTTGCTCAATGAAGAGCCCCGTTTAGGTTAGGGATTCCCTAAAAATAGTCCTGCAAGATATTAACGGCTATGACTTGAATTATGGTGTCCTTGCCAAAATTCATATTGAAACTTAATCCCCCATTGTGGTGGTATTAAGAGGTGGGGACTTTTTAGGAAACGATTAAGTCCTGAAGATGGGGCCCTCATGAATGGATTAATGATTTACAAAGAACTGGATGAAACCAGCTTAAGTCTTGCTTAACCTTTCACCTTCTGTACTGTGAGAACACAGTGCTCACTGATCCTGGGCCCTTTTGCCACGTGAGTATGCAGCAAGAAGGCCCACAACAGACACCAAACCTCTGGTGCCTTGATCTTGGACTTCTCAACCTTCAGAATTATGAAAGAAAGTAAATTTCTGTTCTCTATACCTTACCCAATCTCAAATATTTTGTTATAGTGGCAAAAATAAACTGAGATACTAACAGAACAACCATATCTGCTGAATTAGTATATACGTCAACTGCTATAACAAAGGACTCCAAACTGCAGAAGCTTAAGTAAAGCAGAAATTTATATTTTTATTTTATAAAGCTGTGTATAAGTTGGTGCTTTGGTGCAGTTCTCCTCACTATGAATATTCCATCACTGGGTCCAATGCAACTGCTCCAGTTGTCCCCATTTCCTATCAAGAATGGAGAAGGAAGAAAGAGAATACAAAGAACAAGCACTTCTTTCATAAAATATTTGACCCAAACATTGCACACATAGCTCTGGTCACATATAGCTGGCCAGGACCTAGTTCTGTGGCTTCAGTTAGATAGAACACAGACTGGGAAATGTGGTCTCTAGCTGGGTGATCACATTCCCAGCTAACACTATGTGGAGATAACACTGTTACTAAAATCGAGAAGAATGAATACTGGGGATAATATCAAAGTCTGAAATTCAAGATTATCTCATACTTGAAATATTTGCTTATTTTTATTTTATTTCATTTCACCTATTTCAACCTCAGTGAAATGCATTAGTACATACCCATTTGCTCAGATTAATAAATCAAAAATTCTTGATTCTTCTCTGTCTTTCCAATCCCAAGTCAACAATTCAGAAAATAAACAGTTTTATTATTAAATTATATCCCGAATCTGACCATTTGTTACCTCTATCACTTCAACTCTAATCTAAAGCACCATCACTTCTCACCTGTAAATAACCTACTCTTGCCTGAGCTCCCATTTCTACTTCGTTTTGTATGCTCTATACCCTCCACATAGCAGCCAGAGTAATCCTTTTAAAGTTTAAATCAGGTCATTGTTTCTTTTTATTTGAAAACCTCCAATAGCTTCCCATTGCTTTTTCAATAAAATCTACATGTATCTCTCCCAACTGCACAAAATCAAAAGTGATATTCAAACTATTTATCACTGGGCACAGTATGAACACTGGCCAATCAGAGGCAAGGCCCTCAAGGCTACCTGTTGTAGAGCTCATCTGCCTTTTAACTGTCAAATCACTGAAAGGACCAGGGGGTCCAAGGGAGTAGGCTGGGATCACCAAAGTAGGCAATTGGAAGCTTTTGTTCAACGTCTATTTATCAACCAATATAGAAATATTTCAATGTTTTAACAACCATCACCCCTAAACACATACCAACGAATAGTAGCCCTAAATTCCCTAAAACCTATTTTCTTTATTCCTCTTCAACTTGATCTCCACCCACTCAATCCCCTATTTGACAAATTAATCCTCTGTGGCACCTTTTTCCCTGTATCTCGAACACATGAAGCTTCTCCTGATATCACACCTTTCACTTGCTGTTCCTCCTGTTTGCTCCTTCTCCATTCCTCGTATGGCTGCTTCCTTCTCATCTTTCAGGACTCAAATCAAATGTCACCTCTCAGGAGAGTATTTATCAGACATACTAGCTGTGATGTCTTTATGTCTCTTCCACCACTCTTATTCTCTTACTAGCATTTATCAGTTTCTAATTTCCTTGTTTACTTGTGTATTGACAAGAAGTGAATGGTTTATCTTCCCCCATCAAAAAACAAATTATCTTTTTCTATGACTGTCTTGCCCAATACTCTATTCCTATTGTGTAAGTATCCTTTGTGAAGAAAATTTTCAAATCCAGAATATTTGATGGTACATATTAATCAGGAATAAATGTCTTAATTAGCAGATGTTGACCTCAAAGCACTGCCTGTTTTATCAACACTGCCTCTTATGTCTCATTCCCAGTCTCATCTCCTCATTTTCCTGGATCTTATCTACCAATCAAACATGTTTCTGAAAATCTATATTGAAAATTAAAGACAAATATTCTATGATTAATTAAATGAGATGAAACAACATACCATATTTCACCACTGACTTAAAATTTCAGCACTCTTAAATCACTTACTTATTTAGAAAACTTTTATTAAGCTTCACTTGGACTCAGCACTCTGCTACATGCTGGGAATACAGAGCTGAATAAGAAACGATCTTCCTTCTTAAGGAACTCACAGTGCAATGAAATGACTTATCTCTAAGATTAATTCAAATAAGCACAGGCAATGTATGATCCAAGTATGCAAAAGGTGCCAGAAGAGCCAAGGAGAGAATCAGGGGTGTACTTAGTCAATAACATTTCATTGATTCTCAGAAGTCATGAGTCACCTCAAGGATATGGGATGCCAAAAGCACTAGATAAACATGCCTCTCCAAACTTCTTCTTGAGTTGGACTGGACTGTAGGTGGAAACTTTAAATTGATAAATTTTTTTGACTCTCAAAGATTCTATCCTTGGATTAAAAAAAAAATAATAAAAAACTACACAAACCAAAAGTTTGCACATTTCCCAGGGTTAGTGATTCAGGTTTCTCTGATAGTATTCCTTTTATATTCAGTTGTGTGAGAAAAGGAGTTTATTGCTGTCATTTGGGATTTTCACCTTCATATATTTCTATCTTTTCCTTCTACCATTAATATATTTACTGACCTCTTGTTGCCACCATCAAATTCAAGAGTTTTATTTGAAAGGCATATGTCCTTTAAAATTATACCAAAGACAGAACATATGAGTGGATTCAATTCTCCTGACTCCAATTTTCTCTTCAAGATCAGAGTTCCATTGTAAAGCAATGAGAGCTCTGTGCTAGAGGGGAAAGAGATATCTATAAAAATTGGGCCCCCTAGAGTCATCTGCTCAGATAATTTATCATTTTCCTCTCGTAGAATTGTGATGGCCCTTTGCCCTGTCACTGCCACCTTGTTATTTTAGTTTTTTATGTCCTTTCAGATTTTCATGTGATCACAACCTTACTGCAACTTTCAAATATGCCAATTAGCAAAATATACAAATATGCATGGAAATGCTTGTCATAAATTAAGTTGGGGGATAAAAACACCTTTTTGACATGATGATATTTTGGTTCTATCATTTTTTATATAGCTTGCTTTTTATTGGTCTATTTTTATTCTGCATTCAAGTGAATGTAATGCATTTGAACAGTACCAAATTATCAGCACAGACTTAAATTCCATATTTAGGTCATAGAACAGACACAGCATCAGCAGCAACAAGAAATTATACCAATGTTACTTAAATAAACATTTATTGACTACTATGAGCAGAGCAGGATCCTTGACACATATTCCAGTGGCTGTATATACAATTCATGATAAATCAAATAGCAGATCCATGAATAAGCTAAATTTGAAAGAGAAAAGACCTATGAGGGAGAGAGAGAGAGAGAGAGAAAGAGAGAGCGAGCGCGCGCACGCGCGCGCACTAACACCATCTCTTCCCTAAAATGATTCTTTTGGGCTTCAAAGTATTGACAAAACTTCTCACAAAAGGAAAAATGTAATACATCTCTTAAATGGTATTTAAGGTTTAAGTTAGTAGACTAGGTAACGGAAGTCATCTCTGTGTTAAATTGTCTTTGGACAATGAATTCATGTTGATGAAGTTACCTCTTTCTCTTCTGATGACTCTTCTCAGAACTCTAAATAAAGGCAATGACTAAATCTGCATTGTCAGTGAAAGCCTATAAGGAAAAATGTCACTCCTGTAAAAACAGTAAAGGTAGCATGGCGAGTGCCAACCCATGTGTGCGTAAGTCTATGTCCTGGACTCTACTGCTGAAAATGAGAGACATACAGCCTGGGTTTGTGAAGAGGAACATTTCAGTCTGCCCTTCAGGCCTTGATGGATGTGACATTTTTAAGTGAACTAACCCAGTTCAAAAAAAAGAAAAAAAAAAAAGACTGGATTTGCAATTTATGGTGGGATTTCTCTCCCAGATCATCACTGAAATAACTGATAAAAAGGGAACAAAAATGATAACAATTGTGTTAATGATGGGAATTAAAGAATGCCATTCCTAGACCATAAACTGAATCTTTTTAGCAATGATTTCAGCCATGATGAACAAGAAACTCTGGTAGTGGGAGCTTTCCTAAGTCTGCCTGGCTCCTAGAAGTTTAATCAGGTACAATCACCCCTGAGTTTGGAATCTTCATTCCTGGAAATAAAAATGAGCAGAAAGCCAGTATGTAAAAGCAGGAGTAATGGGTACTAAGTGATATGCTATCTGTCAGAATGCTTAGTCAGAATGCATACACAGTGTACAGAAAACAGGATGGGATGCTACTGAGTCCTGTGAGTTGGAAAGGAATTAATGTGCATCCCTTAGTGATATGGTTTGGATGTTTGGCCCCTCCAAATCTCACATTGAGATATGATCCCCAGTGTTGAATGTGGGGCCTCGTGGGAGGTGTTTGGGTCATGGGGGGTGAATCCCTCATGAATGGGTTTGTGCCCTTTCTGTGATGAGTAAGTTCTCGCTTTATTGATTCATGGGAGAGCTGGTTTTTTTAAAAGAGCCTGGCAGCACCTCCTCCCTCTCTTGCTCCCTTTCTCACCATGTGACATGCCTGCTTCCCCTTCACCTTCTGCCCTTGATTGGAAGATCTCTGAACCCCTCACTAGAAGCAGAGGCTGATGCAATGGTTCTTGCACAGCCTGCAGAATCATGAGCTAAATAAACCACTTTTCTTTATAAATTACCCAGCTTCAGGCATTTCTTTATGGCAACACAAAACAGACTCATGCACTTGGTATCCTCAGGATACACAGTAAATATGGAAGACCCAACTCTTGGCTCAGAAATGTAGTTACTTCCTATAGTGTCATTGTGATTATTATACACTCTTTATATATTCTGCTTTTCTGAACCACTAATCTGAAGGAAAAATAAAATTATAAATAATATAAATTGTCTCCTTTACTCTTGTTCTAGAATTAAAATAATTGATAAAGCACCAGTACAATTTATGAGAAAAAAAAATTCCTTCTCCAAATACCAAACAAGTGTAGAACTGCCTCTTAAAGATAAGTATAGTTTTTAATTTGAGAGCTGGCCTATCATGTATTCATTACTCTTCATCCTGATAAAGGCATTTGTGGTTTTCCTTTGGTGAAACCATGTTACCTCCACTCTGTCCCGTTGTTTGGGTGAGACTGATCACTTCAGTAACTCGGGATCAATATGTAACACCATTCTAAGCCAGCTGACATATCCATCTCTCTGTGCACACCGATGCCCTGGATCATCTCTGAGTCCATGAGTACCAGGCCAGGGATTTTATGAAATTGTTACAAAAAGAGATTTCCCTTTCTGAAAGGCAGTTAAACTTTAAGAATGACAGTGCCATACCATGGGCCACCATATTTCTATTACTGCAATGCAAATGGAGTCCATGAGAGGCAACCAATCTAAGAAATCGCAATAAATGTCCCTAAATAAGTAAAAAAAACATAATATGAGAATACATTTAAAATGTAATTTGTTTTCCAGATGTGGGTGTTGAAGATCTTATTAAATAGGAAAAATCTGAAGTTTCAGAAAGACTACTTCCAAAAGAAAAACATGAAAAAATATATTTAAGATTGAAAAAAACTTGTGGATGGCCAATTATATACTATAAAACCTATATGTGTAAATCAGAAGACAAGCTTGAGAAATTCTCACATAACACGAAAGAACAGATAAAGAAATGGCATACAATAGGTACAATATGGTGTACAATATGATATTTTGGTATACATATACACAGAGAAATAACTTCTATAGGTAAGCAATTTAATATATCCGTCATCTCACAGTTACCTTTTTGTATGTGTGTGTATGTGTATGTAGTCAGTGCACCTAAAATCCTCTCTCAGAAAATTTCTAGTACACCATACAATATTATTAACTGCAGTCCTGATGATGTACCTTATAACTCTGGGTTTATTCATCCTACATAACTGCAACTTTGTACTCTTTGACCTATATCTCCTCATTTCTCACCTGCACCCCATCTCTGATAATCATTATTCTATTCTCTGTTTATATTTATTCAACTTTATTTTTAAGCTTCTGCATATAACAGAGATCAGGAAGTATGCTTCTGTCTGGCTTATTTCATTTACCATAATGTCCTCCAGTTACATCCATGTTGTCACAAATGGCAGGAACTCCTTCCTTTTTCAAGCTGAATAATATTCACATATATACATATATGTGTCACAACTTCTTGTCATCATTTTGATAAATTCTTCCTTTTTGTTTCTCAAATCTGCTCTTAATCTACTTATTGATATCATACTTAAAATTATTTTTTTAAATAAACTTTTAATCTTAAAATAGTTTTAGATTTACAGAAATGCTGCAAAGATAGGACTGAGGGTTCACACATATCCTACATCCAGTTTCTCCTATTGTTAACATCTTACCCTAGTGTGATATATTTATCACAACTAATTAATCAATATTGGTGTGTCAGTTATTTCATTTATAAATTCTAGAATTTCATTATGTTTTCTTTTCATTTTCTGGGACTCTGGTAAAATGTACCTTGTAATCCATTTTTATCAAATGCTAATCATAATTATTTTAATATCTTTGTCTAATAAATTCAGCAATGGATATGTCCATGAGTCAATTTCTCTAGCTCTTTTCTTTTTGTTCTTATTTTTTTTGTATCCTGCTGTTATTTTTAAATGTCAGTCATCATTTATGAAAAATTGTGGAAATTCTGGAAGGTGTGTTCTTTATCCAGAGAAGGTTTATCCTATCCTCTCTGATAGTTAGAATGGAGGAAACTATATTAAACCAAATAATGATTGGACTGATCTTGAGGCTAAATTCTGTTTATATCTGGTACACTTGTACTATGAAGGAGTAGCTTTCCAGGGGTCCCACCAGGAAGTCTTGAGTGATAAGTAGAGTTTCTATTATTTGGTGCTTTGCGTACTAATATACTAATATTTTTGCCTCCTCAGTTCTGCGAGATTGCAGATACTCTCACTCTACTTTTCAACGGCTTTCTGCTTAGCTCTTTAGTTTCCTGCCTTGAAACACTTAATCTGCACATACCCTAAAGAAAAAAATTGTGGGTTGATTAGGATTTATCCACCATGATCTTGACCTTTGAAGTCCTAGCAGCCTTAGCTGCACTGAATTTCTATTTAGCTTTCCTCAGGCGTAAGCCATCCCTCAAAGCTCTTCTGGTTTCTATTGCCTCTTAGCCATAGCGCTCTGACCAAATTTCTCTACCTATTGTTGTGTTCCCTGAATTTGCAATCACTACTAAGAGAAAAATGGCTCACAGAATGTGCAGGTCTTAGCTATTCAAGTCCCAGTTACCTTGAAAACTCATTGATGTCCTCAAACAAATTGTTTTCTCTAATTTCATATGACCTATCTGGTATTCTTAGTAGGATCATTTATCTGCCACAAGCTACTCTATTTTGGCTAAAAGTGAAAGTCTTTCTGCATCATTATTTTACTGTTGTTAGTTTTACTAATTTTTAAGGTAAAATAGATACTGCAAAAGTGTTAAGTACAGAACTAAATACATTTTTATATAAATATGTACTTGTGTAACTACCTCCCAGATCAAAATATTAAAATATTAAATATTTCTTGCATCACAGAAGGTCCCTAGGCACCCCTTTAGTAAATATTATCTCCCACTTTGCAGGGAACCACTATTCTAACCACTATTTCTAGCTCCATTGATTAATGTTAACTGTTCTTGAATTTCATATAAATGGAATCATATAATATGTCTTTTGTGTCAGCTTTTGCCACATAACTTTTTTTAGCTTAATCTATGTAGTTGCATGTATCAGTAGTTTGCTATTATTTATATTGATGTGTGGTTTTTTACTACATGAGTATACCACAATTTATTTATCCATTTTATACTTGATGAATATTTTGGTTATTTTCCATTTGAGACTCTTATATCTGCTATATACAGTCTCATACAAGTCTGTTTGTGACCAGTATTTATTGTTGAGGAGTATATGTCTAAAAATGAGCATTTTAAAATACAAAGCAGTACATCCATTCTCATTGCAATGAAAGAAAATTGAAATGATATTTAGAAGTATCATTATTTATATTTTTCTGGAAATGCTACTTAATATAATTAGGCAAGAAAACTCATTTAAATATAGAAATACTACAATAGTGAAGACAAAAATCATTACCATTATTAGTAATAAGAGTCCCTAACTGAAACAGTAAAAAAGCAACAAAAAAATCAAAAACACATAAACAAACAAAAACCTAAAATAAGCTATCCTACTTAGAAAATGCAGTGGCTATCCTAGATACAAAAATTACATTTGACCATAAAAAAGCAGGAAAAGTTGCCAAAGACTAACCACCAGGAATGAATAAAACAGCTAAAATTGTTCAAAAATGTGACTGCCTTCAAAATTAATCTTTAAGAATATCAACAGATTTAAATATACTAAAATAACCTGATTTATAACATATAAGCTGGACATTTAGATAAATAACTTTTTTATTGTTAAGGTGCTGAGTAATTGGTGTAATATAATTTGAATTCTGCCCTTCTTGCTGCCTACAAACATATAATAGCTTTTAGAAAAAGCAATATGATATAGACCTTGTCAAGAAGAAGAAAACAATTTAGATATTTTCATATTTCTATGGAAAAGTTAATAGAACTAATAGAGAGAGTAATGGATTTATGTTCAACGAGGTAAAATTATTTTATATCAAATCAGCTCTTCCATACGAACAACTGACTAAAAAAAGATCTGGAAGACTATAAAACCTTTAATAAAGTGGACCTATGAGAGATCATTCTTTCCATATGTTTATTTTTCTAGCTATAGTATGATCAATCAATAATGATCATCCAGGAAAACAAGGAACTGCATTTACTAATTAATATAATCTCTAAAGTTCAATATTATCTACCTAGGTACTAGCCATTATAAAAATTTCATATGGGTTTACAGGAAAAAGGAAAAAATAACTGTTAAGAGCCTAAAGTATAGGTAAATACATGTAGGATGGTTAATTTCATTTCAATGTATTTGAAGATAAAGTAAAATTGTGCTGTCAACAACTAAAAATAAAATATAATCAAATATATATCATGTCTAATATAAAAGTGTTCAATACATATTGTGAATGGAAGCTTGTACATTTAATTTTGTATCATAATATTCTCATTAAACTCTGATTAAATCAGTAATACAGTGCTAGGCACATAGTACACAATTCATAATTGTTTGTTAAACTTGAATTTGAATCAGCATTTAGGTTAATGATCTGTACCTCTATTTCACTCTCTTGTCTGGCAACCAGAAGAGATTTTTATTCCATGTTCACGACCCCTAAAGTTTTCTGGGTGGTTGGAGATGAGAGAGAGAAAACATAAACATTTTCTTTGGGCAAGGCTTTCTCAATTTTCCTGTTTTGGGATAATAAAGCATGAGTTTTAATTAAGTTTGTAGGCTTACCATCTGTGAGCATCTGGAGTTTCATTCTGTTGCAATGTTTAAGCAAGTGCACCAATTTCAATTCTGAAAGTATATACTATGTATAACAAGTAGACGGGTAATGGCTAGGCTAGAATTTAACATTTTTTTTCCTTAAAGTCACTTTCCATTCTATCTTTGAGTTGACAAAAGGATTAGTATTGCTCTTCAAAGTCATTTATACTCTGTTATTACAAGCACAGAAAGTTCATAAGTCTACTTATCCTTTTTCTCTTCTAATAACATGCTAAATTTGAGACTTTATATTCTCATCTAATCACTTTTAAAATACAATATCTGGAGGCCATTATTTACCTAATTGATAAAACAAAAACACTTGTTTTGCTTATAAATATAGTAACTTTTAAATACTATTACTATAAAAAATAATTTTGTTTACTATAATTTTCTAAATGAAAGTTTGGAAAACAGAGAGGACTGGTTATGACAATATTTTCAAATTGATGGAATCATTTTCACCAAATATAGTGATGCAAATATGTTTGTAAGGTAACAAAACAGGAAAATCATGACAACTTTTGCCAAATCATCCAAAGTCTGTGATCCTGAAATTATGGCATAAAACACCATTGTTAAAATGTAATTTACTAATCAGTGCTATTTGGCATATGTGGTTGGAAATGTATTGAATTTAGGCCTTTGTTATAATTATTGTCAAAAAATATTGATCACATAACACAGCGGTTCCCAGCCTTTTTGGTACCAGGGACCAGTTTCACAGAAGACAATTTTTCCAAGGACCAGGGTTAGGGAATGGTTTCCGGATGATTCAAGTGCATTGCATTTATTGTGCAAACTCGCTGCTAATGATAATCTGTATTTGCAGCCGCTCTCCGGAGCTAGCATCACTGCCTCACCTCCGCCACCTCAAATCATCAAGCATTAGATTCTCATAAGGAGCGCGCAACCCAGATCCCTTGCACGCACAGTTTACAGTAGGGTTCCCACTCCTATGAGAATCTAATGCTGCTGTTGATCTGACAGGAGGCGGAGCTCGGGTAATGGTGTGAGGGATGGAGAACCGATGTAAATACAGATGAAGCTTTGCTTGCTTGCCTGCTACTCACCTCCTACTATGCGGCCTGGTTCCTAACAGGCCATGGACCGGTACCGGTCTGTGACCTAGGGGTTGAGGACCACAGAAATAACATAGCTGTCTGCAGTTTGAGACTATGTGATATTGTAGAAAAGCATAATCACCAGACCAAAGCCCTAGCCCAAAAATTATGTCAATAGATTACATGTACTTTAAGTTAGAAAATTTTTTAACAGCCTACAAAGTAGCTGCCTTCTGTCAGTTTACCTTAAAAAAATTTACCTTAAAAAAATCATAAATTGCTGTCTTGAGATAAAAAAACACTTTTTATAAAAAGTATAATGTATGTTTTAGTTATCTATTGCTGTGTATCATACCACCCCAAAACTTGTCTTAGATCAATAGCTATTTTATATGTCATAATTTTTGAAGGACAGGATTTGGCATAAGAATCAGCTGAGTGATTCTTCATTTTTATTTGGTATCAACTGAATGACTTGGAGATAATCAGCTGACAGATGGTCTGGTCTGAAGGATCTTAAACGGTTGCACTCATACATATTTTGCCTTAGTGGTGATGACTGGAAAATAGTCAACCAGAGCGTCCACCGTGGCTTCTCCTAGCAGTTTGGGATTCCTCACAGCCTGGCAGTCTCAGGGCAATCAGATATGTGGAACAGCTCAGGAACTTCAATGGATTGTTTTTCAACAGGCCGGGACAAAACCTGTAAAGCTTTTTTTGACTTAGCCTCAAAAGTCTCAGAATGTCACATACTGTTTATCCTATTCATTGTCACTAATTCTAACTCAAATTCCAGAGGAGTGAAAATAGACACTGCCCCTCAACAGGAGAAGTAACAAAGCATTTATGTCCGCTTTTAATCTAACACACTATACAGAAAAAAAATGTGTGCATCTCCTGACTGTACTAATTGATGGATTTAAACACATTCGCTATACCTGAATAACTAGCACCCAGATTAAGAAACAGAACATTACCAGCACTCCAGAGGCCTTGCTTTACTCTCCCCATTTCCAGTTATTTGTCAATCCCTCAAGAGTAACCACCATGCTCACTTCTAAAAGCATAAATTATTCATTATGCTTCATATAAATGGAGTCAAATGTATATCTCGTTTTGGATCTAGCTTCTTTTGTTCGACATTATGCATGTGAGAATTCATCCATATTGTTGGGTATCTTTTCAGTGTTTATTTTCATTGTTGTTGAATATTCTATAGTGAGAATTGTAGATAAGGAAAGACTTTATCCTCTAAGGTTCTGCTAGCTCGTCCTGAGAATTAAATTAACATAAAATAGACTAACAGGAGAAAAGCATACAAATTTAATATAAGTTTTACATGATACGGGAGCCCTAATAAGGAATAGAAGACCCAAAGAAGTGGCAAAACCTAAATGCTTTTATATTAGGTTGAACAAAGGGAGGCAATTGTGGGAAAGTAACTAAATAATGTGTGGAGTTAAAGGAAGATAATTACTTTAACAAAGTCTGCTTGTACAGAATTCTCTTGGCTATGATTTTCCATGAAAGAAACTTTCTTTGCTCCTGATACAGGGAGAATATCTTTCATGTTGGAGTTTTAATCTTCAATTTTCAAGAAAAAAAAGAGAGATTAGAATGCCCTTTTTGCATTTACTGTTTCTTGAGTACATGTTGATAAAAATAATCCTTATACCAAAGTGGCATAGTTTCATCATCATATTCTGCTATTCTTCAGAATATAACAAAATTTATTTATCCATTCTACTACAGGATACACAGATATTTAGGTAGTTCTTAGTTTTGGGTATATCTTGCAACTACAGAAGTCTTGTCATTTGTAGGCTTTTTTTCTGGATCTCTTTGCCACAATATCACATGGAACAATAGTAGTGTTTTATCACATAGAAAAAGGTGGGACAGAAAATTTTTATAATTTTATGCCTACATATTTTCTATACATATTTGTTGGAGATAGTGTTGAAAATCCATAACTTCTCAAATAAATGGGTTTTGAGGAAAACATCCTCCTCTCCCCAAAAGGAGTTACTTTGAGGTACCACTATTTCTTTTTTTAAAAAGTGAATTTTACCATACTGATTTAAGGTATACAACATATTTTGGAATACGTAAAGACAGTGTAAAGGTTACTATAGCGACACAAATTAACGTATTCATCATTTCACATAGTTACTAATTTTTTTGTTTGTTTTTGTGGCCAGAGCAGATAAAATCTACTAATTTAGCATAGATATCAAAATGCACTGCAATTTTATTTTCTATAATCCTCATGTTGTCCATTAGTTCTTTAGACTTGTTCATCCTACATATATGCTACTTTGTATCCTCCAACATACATCCACCCATATCTTCCTCACCATCTTCCTCCTCTGCCAATGGTAATCACTTTTGTTTGCTATCTCTCTATATTTGATTTTTTCTTTTTTAGATTCCACATGTAAGTGAGATCATGCAACATTTTTCTTTCTGTATCTGGCTTATATCATTTAGTGCAATGTACTCCAGGCTCATCCATGTTGTGGCCAATGGCAAAACTTCATTCTTTTTTAGGGCTGAATAATAGTCCATGGTATATACATATACCACATTTTCTTTATCTATTAGTCTGCCAGCAGATATTTAGGTTATTTCCATATTTTGGCTATTGTGAATAGTGCTGCAATGAACATAGGAGTGCAGATACCTTTATGAGGTGGTGATTTCATTTCCTTTGGATATATGCCCAGAAGAGGGATTGCTGGATCATATGGTAGTTCTATTTTTAATTTCTTTAGAAATTTATATACCATTTTCCATCACGGCTGTAACAATCTACATTTTCACCAGCAGTGTACAAGGGTTCCCTTTTCTCCAAACTGTTGCCAACATTTATCATTTGACTTTTTGATAGTAGCCATCCTAACAAATGTGAGGTGGAATCTCACAGTGGTTTTAATTTGCATTTTCCTCATAATTAATGAGTTGAATGCTTTTTAACATATCTGTTGGTGACTTATGTCTTCTTTGGAGAAATGTCGATTCAGATCTTTTGCCCATTTTTAATAGGGTTATTTGTTTTTCTACTACTGAGTGGTATGAGTTCTTTATAAATTTTGGATATTAACCCCTTATCAAATATATAGTTTGCACATATTTTCCCCAATCCATAGCTTTCTGTTTCATTTTATTGATTGCTTCCTTTGCTGTGTACACATTTTTTAGTTTGATGTAGTCCCATTTATTTATTATTGCTTTCATGGCCTGTGCTTTTGGTGTGATATCCAAAAAAAAAACATTGCCACTATGTTTTCTTTTAGGAGTTTTAGAGTTTAGAGTTTCTGTTTTTACACTTTGGTCTTTTATCCATTTTTTTCTTTTTCTTTTTCCAAGTCAGAGCACATTGGGTAATGTGCCAATGCTGTAACAAGGTTTGAAGGAGGCACATCTCACACACATGTGAAAACCCAATCATCATGCTTTTGAACCACAAAAGGATATTTTATCTATATTGAGTTGATTTTTGTGTATAGGTTCAATTTCATTCTTCTGCATGCGAAAACCAGTTTCCCCACCACCTATTTTTGAAAAGACTATCCTTTCCCCATCATGTCCTTTAGGTGCCCTTCTCAAAAATTGGTTGACCATATCTGCTTGAATTTATTTCCGGGCCATTATTTCACTGGTCTATGTGTTTGTTTTTATGCCAGTATGGTACTGTTTTAACTCTATAGTTTTCTAATATAATTTTAAATCAGAAAGTTTGTGCATTATCACTATTTCTAATCACTGAACAAATGCCCTGTACATTTATTCAAGCAAAGTACTGAAAACAAGGTTTTATCACCATTGATTTTTAGGCCAAAGATGTCCCAGATTAAGAATTATTTATCCTGAAATTATCACACTATTTTTTCATTATCTTATAAAATTTTTGTTTGTTAAATAACAGATAACATGGTAAGATAATGAAGTTTTCCCTTGAAGAGTCCTAGAATAATATATTGCAAGTCCAGAGTATAATAAGTAGGATTTTAAAACTTTCAGAGAAAATAGTTCGCTTGAAAAATAAATCCAAAAAAGAGACACTCATCAGCTGTCGGAAAAAAATAAACTTTATCACTAACAAAAGAGAGCTTCAATAATTTATTTCAAACTAAAATCAATGTAGCCTGAAAGCCAATGGCAGTGGATTCTCTGTGCCTTTGGGATCCCTTCCTTGCTGATGGAAATAATTTAGTATAAAAATAAATAAATAAGGCAAAAAATAGCCATGTTGTAAATTTGGAAGTTCATATTGGGCATGAGAGAGGAGTGATAGTTTGTTTCCTCAGAAGCTATCATTAAATTAAGTGCTCTAAATGATGTGACACATTGTTCCTTAAATAGATTTTACAAAAATATATAATGCATACCTTGAATTATTAAATGTTTTGACACCTGGTAGTTGTTTCCCTGGATTCTGCACTTCCCCACTTTATTATTTATATGTCTTCTTTACAACAGTTGATAATAATTTTGTTCTTTGTCTTCCATCAACTTTGCATGTATGATCATTTCTATTATATTTAAGATTAGTCTTTTTATTCACATTACATCATGACTGACATTTTCTTTGACCATGTGCCAAGAACAAAAAGAAGAAAAAATTGGTTTTGAGTTGCTTACAGGGTAAGTTCCCAAGTTCCTATGCTTTTTTGTTTGTTTGTTTGTTTGTTTTGTTTTGTTTTGTTTTTTGAAACCTGATCTCACTGTGTCACCCAAGCCAGAGTGAGGGGGCATCATCATTGCTCACTGCAGCCTTGAACTCCTGGGCTCAAGTGATCCTCCTGTCTCAGCCTCCTAAGTGGAGGGACTACAGGCACATGCCACCACACCAAGCTAATGTGTTTTTTGATTTTATCTTTTGTAGAGATGTGGTTTTGCTATGTTGCCCAGGCTGGTCTGGAACTCCTGGGCTCAAAGGATTCTTCCCACCTTAGCCTCCCAGAGTGCTGGGATTACAGGTGTGAGCCATCACACCCCGCCCCCATGATTTTTAAATACATAAGGACAAGATGGAAAAAGAAAATTCTGCAGAAGGAATCGACTTGTCAAAAACTTTTATATATTCTGGCACATTGAGAAATATTTAAAAGTTAAGTTATTTTTAAAATGGGTTCAGTTAGTGTGTTTGTTATATATTTGTTGCTTCCTAAAATTTTCATTCTTGATTTTAATACCCTCAAAAGCGGTCTTTATCACAACTGTGATTGATTTTATCCCTTTTTATAGATTGAATACCTGGGGCTTTGAGAAGCCTTGGTTCACTATTCTTGCCTGGAAGTGGAACCCATAGCCCTTGTGGGTGTGAGTACCTATGTTAAGGCAAATGTGAGAACTGGTCTTATTCACCTAATTATCTTCTGAAATCAGGAGACCCCTGCACATAGTTTGTGTTGACTCCACTTTTGGGGCACATCTATTTTTTAGTTAACTCTAAAGAGTAAATTACAAGGATCACAAATGATGCAGAAAAAGACAAACTGGGGGAGAGAGGTTTCATGGAGCAAAGTGGCCGGATTTCAGCCAAGCTGATCCCTCATGGCCTTCAGCGTACCTGAGACTGACTGAAGTCAAGTATGAAAACTGTTATCTATGGTTCACTACCCTCATTTGGACATGGCATTGTTTTAGGTCAAGTTCTATAGCAAAGCCACAATTTCCAAAATGTTGGAGACAAAGCTGTTGCCATAAACCTCATTAACATAGAAAACCTTATTATTCAAGAGATGTTTTTATATAATGAATGTCACCTCATAAACCCTAAAACAACCAGCGACAGCAAATTAATTCTTAGTAGAGCTTAGAAATCCTCAGACCAAGGTTTGAGTTTTGATCCTCAGCCTGATGGTTATATTAATAATTTTTGCTATATTTTTGAGAGTAGGACCACAGGATAGATTACTAGAAATTTGTATGTGTGCTTATGGGTATTTTCAGACATATTTTGGTGATTCAGACAAGTCAGAGAATTTTGCCAAGTGTTTACCCTGAATGTCTTTATTAAAAACAAGAACTGCCGGGTAACACTATAATTTTTAACTATTTCCCCATTTCCTCACAAATTTTCAGTTTATCCATCTGTTACTGGGGCTTTGTAATATTGGAAGTTCAGTACTGCTAAAGCAAAGCATCTTGAAATTATAAATTATTTTTGCAAAATAAATTGCAAGACAATATAAATCAATTCATGTACAGTCATAACTTTTTATCTCTTGCCATTTATTAAAAGATTAAGCCCCATCCCACTTTTTCTATCCACATAATAAACTTGTATAGTATTGGATATGTCACTATATGTGGTAAAAAGGGCAAAATTTCTGGAATGAGACAGATTAGGGCCCAACTCTTTCTCTAATACTTCATAGATATTTGCCCTTGAAGAAAATTATTAAATTCCTTGTGTCTTCATTTTCCTCATTATGAATGAAGAACACTAAATACTTGTGGATGAAGCTCAGAAAGTTACCAAAAGAAATGATGTGAAGAAAAACCTCCTAGAAGGAATTACTAGCACATCTCTGTAACAGACACATCATGACAAGTAATTTTTGCCCCAAATTATTTCTTTATTAGCCTAGAAAATGCATATTTAATTTTTATTCATTTTCTCTTTTATTTTTTATTTCAAAATATTAAGGTGGTACAAATGTTCTTTCTACATAGATACCTTGTATAATGCTTTAGTCAGGGACTTGGGTGTGCCTATCACCATAAAAGTGTTAATTGTACCCAATAGGTAAGTTTTTATTCCTCACCTTTCCCCTTCCTGGTTTTCAATGGCCTTTATATCTCTTTGTGCCAAGTGTGCCTATAGTTTAGCTCCCACTTATTAGTGAAAACATATGGTGTTTGGTTTTTCATTCCTGAGATATTTCACTTAGGATAATTATCTCCAGTTCCACCAATGTTGCTGCAAATGACATTATGTCAATTCCTTTTTTATGGCTGAGTAGTACTCCATAGTGTATTTATACCACATTTGAAGATGTCTTTCAGAAGTGTTTTGTAATTCTCCTTGTAGAAATCTTTCATCTCCTTGGTTAAGTATATTCCTAGGTATTTTATTTTCTTTGTGGCTATTGTGAAAAGTATTGAGACCTTGATTTGACTCTGCTTGACCATTATTAGTATATGGAAATACTATTGATTAGTGTACATTTAATCTATAACTTGGGACTTCACTGAATTTATTTATCAATTCTAGGAGTCTTTGGTAAAGTCTGTAGGGTTTTCTAGATACAGGATAATATAGTCAACAAACAGTGATAGTTTGATGTCTTCTTTCCTGATTTGGATGCCCTCTATTTCTTTTTCTTGCTCTATTGTTTTGGCTAGGACTTCCAGTATCTTGTTGAATAGAAGTGATAATGGTGGGCACCCTTGTCTTATTCCAGTTCTTAGGGGGAAAGCTTTCAACTTTTTCCCATTCAGTATGATGTTGGCTGTGGGTTTGTCATATATGGCTTTTGTAAATTTGAGGTATGTTCCTTCTATGTCTAGTTTATTGAGGGTTTTTATCATGAAAAGGTACTGGATTTTGTCAAATACTTTTCCTGCATTTATTGAGATGATCATATGGCCTGTGTTTTTGCTTTAGTTTATGTGATGAATCATGTTTTATTGATTTTTGCATGTTGAAGCATCCATGCATCTCTGAGATGAAACTCACTTGATCAGGGTGAATTATCTTTTTGATGTGCCTTTGAATCCAGTTTGCTTGTATCTTATTGAGGATTTTTGCATCAGTGTTATAGGGGATATTGATCTGTAGCTTTTTGTTGTTATTGTGTCCTTTCATGGAAATTATGGAATAATTTCCATAAGATAGGAACAGAAAATATTATTAGGACAGGTGTTAGTTCTTCTTTGTAGTTCTGATAGAATTTCACTCTGAATATGCCTGGTCTGAGGCTTTTTTTCTTGGGAGATCTTTTATTACTGCTTCAATCTCACTGCTTGTTATTGGTCTGTTCAGGATTTCTATTTCTTCCTGATTCAGGCTTCAGAGGTTATATGTTTCCAGGAATTTATCCATGTCTTTAAGATTTTCTAGTTTGTGAGTGTATAGCTGTTCATAGTAGTATCTGATAACCTATTGTATTCCTGTGATATCGGTTGTAATGTCTTCTTTTTCATTTCTGATTGAAGTTATTTGAGCCCTTTCTCTTCTATTAATATTACTGGTTAATCTGACTAGTGGTCTATCAATTTTGTTTATCTCTTCTCTTCTGCTGGCTTTGGGTTGGATTTGCTCTTTTTTTCCTATTTCCTTGAGATGTGACATTAGGTTGTTTATTTGTGATCTTTCTGTCTTTTTGATGTGGGCAATTAAGGTTATGAACTTTCTCCTTAGGACTGCTTCTTAAGTATCCCATAGATTTTGAAAGCTTGTGCCTCCTTTGTATTCGCCTCAAAGAATCTTTTGATTTCCCTCTTAATCTAATCATTGACTCAAGGACCGTTTAGCAGCAGGTTGTTTAATTTCCATGATTTTGTGCAGATTCAAGTGATTCCCTTAGAACTGATTTCTAGTTTCATTCCGCTGTGCCCTGAGAAGATACATGGTATGATTTCAATTTTTTTGAATTTGCTGAGACTTGTTTTGTGGACTAAGATATGATCAATCTGAGAGAATGTTCCATATGCTGCTGAGAAGAATGTATATTCAGTAGTTTTTGGTGAAATGTTCTGAACAAAGGTCCATTTGTTCTAGAGTCTTGTTTAAGTCCAGTTTTTCTTTATTCATTTTCTGCCTTGTTGATCTGCCCAGTTCTATCAGTGGGGTATTGAAGTCTTCAGAAATTAAGAGGCTACTGTTTATTTATTTGATTACATCTAGTAAAATTTGCTTTATGAGTCTGGGAGTTCCTGTGTTATGCATATATATATATTTTTATGTATATGTGTGTGTATATATATATAATATATATGATTGTTATATCTTCTTGTTGAATTGCTCCTTTTACCATTATTTCATGACCATCTTTGTCTTTTTTTTTAACCATTGTTGATTTAAAGTCGATTTTATCTGATACAAGAATGAGTATACCTGCTCTCTTTTGGTTTCCATTTATGTAGAATATTTTTTTCTATCCCTTTACCTGAGTCTATGTGAGTCCTTGTGGTTTAGATGTGTTTCTTGGAGACAGAAAATAGTTTGGTTGTGTTTTTTTTTTTTTTCATTCATTCAGCCAGTCTATTTCTTTTTTTTTTTTTTTTAATTTTTTTTGTTTGTTTGTTTGTTTTTCAGCTCATTAAGGGGGTACAAAAGATCAGGCTATATACATTGCCCATGCCTCCCCATCCCCCCGAGTCTGAGCTTCAATTGTGTCCATTCCCTAGACAGTGCACATCACACTCATCATGTAGGTGTGCACCCCTCCCCTTCCCCCAACTCATTCCCCCCCAGTCAGAACTTCAATCGTGTCCATTCCCCAGGCAGTGCAGATCGCACTCATCAAGTAGGTATACACCCATCCCTTCCACCCAGCCCCGACCTCTGTCCGATACCCAATTGGTGTTAATCCCAAATGTGCACTCAGGGAAACCAGTTTGCTGGTGAGTACATGTGGTGCTTATTTTTCCATTCTTGGGATACTTCACTTAATAGAATGGGTTCTAGCTCTCTCCAGGAGAACCAAAGAGATGCCATATCGCCATTATTTCTAATAGCTGAGTAATATTCTTTTAAGTAGGATATTCAGACCATTTACACTCAGTGTTAGTGCTGATATGTGGGATGCTATTCTTTTCATCATATTGGGTGACATCTTATTGATTTGTTTTCCCTCTTGTGCTATTGTTTTATAAGTGCTATGAGCTTTAATTTTTAGGTATTTATACACTGATGGGTATCTATTGTGCTGCTGGATATTTAATGCACTTTTGAGCATTTCTTATAGGATAGATCTAGTAGTGACAAATTCCCTTCATGTTTGCTTATTTGGAAAAGTCTTTATTTCTCTTTCATTTATGAAATTTAGTTTTTCAGGATACAAAATTCTTGACTGGCAGTTGTTCTGTTCAAGAAGACTAAAAATGTAGCCCCAATCCCTTCTGGTTTGTAAGGTCTCCACTGACAAGTCTGCTGTTAGTTTGTTGAGTTTTACTTTGTAAAGTAGTTGTTGCTTGTGTCTGAAAGCTTTTAGAATTTTCTCTTTATTTTTGACTTTGGCCAGGTTGATGACTTGGAGGTATCCAATTTGTTATGAATCTTTCCAATGTTCAATGACCATCTTGTGTCTAGATATCTGAATCTCTGGCTATGCCAGTGAAGTTTTCCTCAATAATTCTCTCAAATATGTTTTCCATACATCTTGCTTTTTCTTCTTCTCCTTCCACGATACCTATAATTTGAATATTGGGTCATTTCCCATAGTCCCATATTTCTCTGAGTGATTATTCATTCTTCTTCATTCTTTTTTCTACAACTTTGACTGTCTGGGTTATTTTGAGAACCTGTATTTCAGGTCTGAGAGTCTTTCTTCTGCTAGGTCTAGCCTGTTGTTAAAGCTGTCTGCTGTATATTGTAATTCCCTAAAAGACTCTTTTCATTTCTTTAAGTTTTGTTATGTTGTCTTTCTTATGTTGTCTTTCTCTTTAGTGAGTTTTTCATATTTTTCATCCATTTTCTTAAGTTTATTTTGGCTTGTGTTGGTTTTCAATTTTCTCTTCATTCTCATTCATCTTATTTTCCACCCATATTCTGAATTCCATTTTCGACATTTTGACAATTTCCTTTCTGTTGGGATCTGTTGCTGTGGTTCTATTGTTATCCTTTGGGGATGTAGAACTAGCTTGTTTTTCCATGTTGCCCAAATTCTTTTGCTTGTTTCTTCTCATCTGAAACATTTTCTCTTAGCTACAGGCAGGTAGGTTTGCAGCACACCTGATCTCCTTTGCTGGGAACTCTCCTACTTATTGGGAAGAAGGAGAAATCTATAGATAGTGCTTTATTGTGCTTCTCTGGAGGATACACCCAAAAGGAGATGGGTGGATGTACTGACAGCCTATAACACAGTTGATCTCCTGCATCATGCCATTCCTCTGTGGTTGTCACAGTCCGAGCTGGCGCTTGGACATACTTGTTCTGAGTGATGAGTTGGTCCCCATGCAGCTGTTGGAAGTTCCATCAGGGAGCCGGGTGAGTCCCTCTCCACAGAGGCAGGTGGTGTGATCTTGGCAGGTATCTAAGCAAGTCATGGGACCTTGACAGGCATCTGGATGCATCACAGGACTCTAGACAGTTGCAGGACCATAGCTGGTGGCAGGACAGTTTGTAGGACTTTGGCACCTGGGAGGATTGTAGGGCCACAGAAGCTGGGCTACTCGTGGCTGGTCGGGTTAGGGAGACCTGCGGTGCCCCATCATGGAGTCACTGTGGATGGGGCTTTCCTTCCACTCAGGTCTGACTGTAGCAGCTGCTGCAATTCTGCTCAGGTGGCAACAGTGGCACTATTGAGATGGTGAGATGACGAGATGGCAGCTGGAGATCTTGAGGCCCTGGTGGGTATCTGCTCTGCTCAAATCCTTGTGAAGTGGCATAAAACTCAGTCACAGTGCACGAGTGCACTTGTCCTCCACACTCCCTCCCTGGCCTGGCAGGGTTGATAGGGAGGTGGCTGCAGTGGAGTTGACCCTTCTGTTGACTAATTGCTCTGGGAGTGAGAGCAAAGAATGGTATCTCTTGCAGTGACCTGGGACCAGAAGCTAACAGGATCCCACTGAGACCACTCTGTGGTGCAATGCTGCTGCACTGTTTCCAACCAACTCCTTGATTAATGATTAGTTCAGAAGCCTGCTGTGGTGGGGGAGCCCACTTGCAGCTTGGCTTGCAATGCCCATTGTGGAAGTGCAGAGCCCCAGGATCCTTCCTCTGACCCTTCTCCATGTGTGAATGCTTCCTCCAGGTTCCTTCCAATCTTGCCAAGCAGATCACCCTGCCTTTCTCTCCCCCAATTTGGGTGTCTCCAGTCACTTCTCCAATGAGTCCAATGCTCTCTCTGAGATGGTACATCAGCCAGTAAACTTCTACCTGCAACATTTGATCCTCTCCTTGAGAATGGTGAGTGCTGGCTGCTTCTAGTCCACCTTATTGGCAGCCTCCATATTTATTTTTTAAAACTCCCCTCTCACATCACCACCTCTAAAAATTTTTTCTTGTCCTGTATCCATTTCTATAGAATTTATAACTCATTTTTATTCTGCATTTGTGTTATTTGTATTTATAAGAGCACCTTAAAATGTCACCAAATGTTCATGGCATTACTCTTTGCTCATATCCCCTCTAATTTTTTGGATGAACACAACCATGTCCCTGTTCTTACAGAGCTCCTACCATAATGCTCAACTGCAGATTCTTAACAAATACATGAAAGAATGAAGGAAGTAATGAATGTCTGAGGTTATAGTCATAGTTTACGGGGCAAAACAAAAACCAGGGAGAATATGTGACTACTGAGAGGTGCAAGGCAGGGATACCTTATCAGTTGTTCTATAAGGCACAAGACAAATGTGGCTACATTTACATGATTTCAGGAAAAATTTTGGTAATATCTAATATCACATTTTCATCTTCTCAATGGTTGAGTGCGTGTGTGTGCGTGCACGTGTGTATGTAAAGTGATGCAATAATATTAGCTTAATTCAATAGCTTTTACATTCTCAGAAAATAAATAAAGGATGAGACTTTAATAATAATTTCCAGTAGGATTATTTTAGTGGCTTCTTCTCAATGGTTTTACTTTAGACTTGTGGTCTATCAAATGCCATGGACAGTTAAGATTTCTCTAACAAATTTTCTTAAAGGAAATCATAGTACTACACTGTCATACAAAAAGATAGGGATTGTGGTAGTTACTGCTAGATGCTAACAGGCACTTTCTTTTTGAAGATACAGGGGGTAACAGTATTGAATTTCTGTGTAGTTAGATGTGGCCATGCATTTAAGTGAGAGCTAATGGAATATGGAATGAAGTGATGGGCTGCACTTTCCATCCAGACCCATGGGAAATGTCCTGTGTGATCTTTGCTTTCTCCTACTTCTACCACCAGCAGGTGGACACGGCTCTGTGACATCACTTGCAGATAAGCTGCCTAGGAGACCTTTCAGGTCAGAAGCCCATTTTGTACTATTCCATGATTGAGACATGAAATTTCATTTGTTCTGCAATTGAAATGTAGGGTTTTGATTATAGCAGTTAACCAGTTGGTGTCTCTAACTAATACAATGGTATTCTGTTTAATGAACATTTTTTAAAATTGATTAACTCTTAAAATTTTTACTGTAGACATTTTTATTATAAAATATTTCCCTCTTTATTGAGAATGCTTCAAACTTACACTAAAAACAAAAGATTTGTGCGATGACTATACATACCATCACCTAGTTTCAACAATTAACATTATGTCATATTTACTTATCGTTCTCTCTATATATGTGCATTTTTTTTAATTTGAAGGTAAGGTACAGAAATTATGACACTTTTTTCCCATAATAGTTCAGAATGTATTTTTAAGATAGAAAAATAATGACAAAGATTTTCTATTGTCATCTAACATCTAGTTTACACTCAAATTCTCAATTATTTCAAAACTCACGTTTTATAACTGCGTTATATAATTTGGAATCTGAGTCAGGATTTAGGCACTGCCTTTAGTTGCTCTCTCTCTCTAATCTCTTAGACAAGAGGAGCATCCCATCCCCTTGCTTCTTTATCATGATTATCTTTTTCATTTTTGTGTGCATGCACTTTTTATTGCCACTGTAACAAATTACCACAAAATTAGTGGCTTAAAACAATGCATATTTATTCTCTTACATTTATGAAAATCAGAAGTCCAAAGTGAGTCTCAAAGGGCTAAAGTCAAGGTATAGTCAAAATGATTCTTTCAGAGGGCCCATGAGAGAATCCATTCCTCACCTCTTCCACTTTAGAGGCTGCCAGCATTCCTTGGCCCCAAGGCACGTCCCTCCAAACTCTGCTTCTGTGGACATATCACCTTCCTCTCTGCTATTGTCAAATATCCCTTTATATCTCTCATATAAGGACACTTGTGATTACATTTATGGCCTGCCCAGATAAACCAGGATAATCCCTCCATCTCAAGAACCTTAAACACATCTGCAAATTCCTTTGCCACATAAAGTAACATTCACAGGTTTCGAGGATTAGGATGTGAATATCTTGGTGGGACATTTTGCAGCCTACCAAAGTGTGTGTGATACTGCTTTTGGGGGGAAAGCAGGACATTTTGTCTTACAGAATGCCCTACATTCTGGATTTGCCTATTAATTCATTGTGCTATTTAACTTTTTCCCCTATGTCCTATATTTTTTAAATGATGAAGATTAGGTTTCAAGGCTTGAGGAAATATGGGCTAAATACTTTTAACAAAATTAATATATAGAAGTTGTTGTGACCTTCTAGTTACATCATGTTGAATGATGTGGACTGTCAGGTTGTTTCATTATCTGTGATACTAATTTTGGTGACATTGTTAAGGTGGTCACTTGCAGGTATCACCATTATAAAGGCATATATATATATATATATATATTGCAATTATCAAGCAATCTATGTGTTTACATCTTGACACTATCTATTCCACAATTTTTTACCTAATGTTTCTAGCCACCATGGATGACTCTACTGTTTCACATTATGTATTTTTATTTCTACCGCTCTTGTAAATCTCTGAAAACTTTTCTAATCCCCTCATTCTTCCTTTATAAATACAGTTTAATGAGGATAATTTAATCTTTCTTTGATACTAAAGGATCTCATAAACTCTGGGGTCATCTTTTGAACATTCATTTTCTTTGAACAGTAATAGAATAGCAAGGAAAAAAATTCTGATGATTTAAGAGCTCCTGTTATAAGGATCCTGTTTTAAGGAGCTTTGAAACAATAACTATTTTGTATATTTTACAACGATTTTTCTATAAAACAACAATTTACTGGACCAGACCCATGAACAGCAATGATATCATAGGCATATCAAAAGTGAAGCTGAACCATTGTCTTCTGCTCTTTACATTGTAGTAAGAGGTTACCACTTTTTGAAAACTGGAGGATTTTTTTTTACATCATAGTTTATGTTGGCTCACACAAAATTACCTTGACGTGGAAGGCTCTCTCAGTGGGGGATTATAAGACCTGTTTTGTTTTTCTCAGAGGAGCTGCTTATGTCCCAATGGAGCTCACTGTGAGAATGTGATCGTGATCACCTTTCCATTTGATTCACATTCCCAAAAGATTATAATCCTTTTACCAGCAGGGAGCTGACCAAAATTCCCCTGGAAATTTTATTTGATTTCAATTTGGTGTCATTTTCTAGAGTGTCCATTTCTAAAATCTTCCCCACGGTTGATGATTAAACAACTATGTTGCCAAAAGTCAGTCAGAATGCCAACAGGAATGGCATATGAGAAGCTGACCAACTGTTTCCTTTTTTTACTAAGTACTGACCATGAAGATAGAGGGAAAACTTGTTAGGATCAGGGCTTCAGGTTAGATGGGATTAACTTCTTGGCTGAAAAGTGTAACCATAGCAAGCTCCATAATGTTATTTCCTGAATATAGTCATGAGAAGTTAAAGCCAGATCTTCAGACACCCAAATAAGGTTGAGGAAATCCTTGATTCTTTAGAGTTCAAAGAGTCCAGAATATTTTTTTTCTTACAATAAAATTACCCCACCCCAGAGATTAAATTAATACTTAATTTTGTTTTGTTTTGGCTTTGGTTTTTCTCTTCTTTCACTAGAAGAGGACCAGCTACTTAACATTATAGCAATGACAGGAAAATAAAAGTACCACCTTGAAATCACTAAAAGCCACTGAAGAGGACCTTTTCAGAAAGAGAGTGGTAATATTACAAGATATCTGAGTTTACAGACTTAAAAAATAAAAGCTGTTCTATGTTAGAGAAGAGAGGATCATTGTGGATACAGGGAAGGTAGTGCTTCTCAATTCTCAATATGCCAGGTGCTGGAATAAATCCTGATCCAAAGCTCCTAGCACCAGCTTGAGCTCCGGCAAGCCTGTGCCCCAATACCAGAAAATCTCATCATCTGAAGCTCTTCCTCTCTGAGCTCAGTCTTGGAAAGGCTTGGGTATATGATGGCTCTAAACATGGCCTCTCCTCAAGGATATACTAAGAAACAAGCCCCTTAGCACGAAGCAGAAGCAGGAGCAGGAAGCCCAGCCTCCACCTCTGGGCTCTGATCCCGGGGTCCAATGTGAGCAGGAGTGTAGCAGCACTTCACTTTCCTCTAGTCCAGGGGTCCTCAGACTTCAGCACTCTTCAGTTTCACCTGAGGAACTGGTGCAAATAGGCATTGCTGGACTGCATCCCCAGAGTCAGGAGAATTTGCAAATTTCTAACAAATGCCCAGGTGGTGCTTCTGTTGCCAGCCCTGGGGACCATGCTTTCCCATTTATTGTTCAGCTTTTTTTTTCCGTTAGAGATATTTGACTCTAGCTTTTTCACTGAATATGCTGTGTCCCCTACCCCACAACTGATAGGAACATTCACCTCATTCTTCAAGGTGGCACTTGAGAACCCAACTATGCTGATTTCCCCAGCCAGGGTCTCCATGCTGTCCTTCCTGTGACCACAGGAAAGGAAATGTGTCATCACCCAAGGAACCTTGGAAGGTATGGCTGACAACATTTCTACATGGTATAACACTGGGTTGTGGCACAATTTATTCTGGAATAGTCTTTATGCAGGATGGCATGTTCCCAGCACCATGGTCACTCATGGACTGGAGAACATGTTTCCTTGCCTCAGGTTTGACTCCCTAAAATTAGCATCTACACAGTGGATATTCAGTTTCTACCTAGCAGCTAGCTGGACTTCATTGTGCTTCAGGACACTAAAATAGGTCCAAGCCACCAGACTTACTTCCACCATTGAGGCACTCCACACATCAGTGAGACCTTGGTACGGTTAACACAGATGGGGTTAGAGCCTCAGGAGAGGGATAACTTGCCCACCTGCTAGTCCTTCCAGTCCTTGATTCTTTTACATATTTTACATAATTGATTGTGCTCAAAATTTTGTGGTATGATACCGAACTTCATAAGAATACGCCATCCTTTTTTATACTATTTTTTAATTCATTCTTTGATGCAACATACTCTTGCAGTTTATAATGTTAAGAAGTAGGAAATAGTACCAAGAAAAAAATAGTCTCTTGCTGTCACAGTCTATGCAATTAGTTGAAGGGGGCAAATATTAAATAGTAACAATTCAAGTAATGACCACTCATATCTTTATAAATGGTATGAAAAAAATATATAGCAGGCAGAAAGAGCTTACTACACAGAACCTGCTCCAGTCTGATATCTGAGGAGGTGATGTTTGAGCAGTATACATTACATTTATTCAACTAAATGGAGGTTTAGACCCACTAAACCTCCACTCTGTGAAAGGCACATTAAACCATCTCCCAGTCCTTCTAGAGCAGTACTGTCCAAAAGAACTTTCTGCAATGGTGGAAACTATCTATAATTTCTGCACTGTCCACTATGCAGCTTCTAACGACATCTAGCTATTGAGTACTTAAACTACCACTTGTATGACTAAGGAACTCTGTATATAAAATTTTTTAAAAGTCACATGTGCTAGTGACTACCATATTAGATAGCTCTTGCAAATTCTATGGTAACCCCCCAAAATATATACTTTTGTAGAAAAAAGATGTCAACACATAGGGATTATTGAGAATCTGCAAAGTTTGGACAACAGATGAAGACCTGATAAGGCAGAATGCCAAATATTTAGTTCATACCCAACAGATTTTTAGCTTTGCTTATTGTAACCTTCTGTTTCCTAGCTATGTTATTCAGTTTGCTTGAGTCTACCCAACATATTTCCATGTTTCTGCCAAGATCTCTGCTCTTCCTTGCCAATTTGTCTGTGTCTTCAAATTCTTGCCCCAGGATTTTTTTTCCTAAACGTTAAATCAGTCTCTTTTTTTCTTTCTTTCTTTCTCTCCCTCTCTCTCTCTTTCTCTCTCTGCCTTTGAAAGTATTCACAGTGCTGTATTGATCTTATTTTGGCTTTGATATATCCACTTAAATTCATTTACTTTCTCAATTTTTTTCTCAAGTCCATGTCCTAGAAAATCTACTCATGCCAGCAACTTTGATTCAGTATTGACTACATTAATCATATTTTATACCCGTATAAATGTTTAATTTTTAAAGCATCTCCATATCTATTATCTAAAAAATCCAGTGAAGTTTGGAGGGTTAGTTAGCCAATATCATACAGTCTATATTTATTTATTTAAGTGTTTATGTGTATCCTTCAACATTTATATACATTCCACAGACCCACTTCATAAGAATGTAAGATTGTTTAGGAAAATATCTTCGTTTATTCACCAATATCTTCTCATTTCTTAGCACAGTGTCTGGCCTAGACGAAATGCTCAATAAATAAATATTTGTTGTGCAAATAAATCACACAAAAAAATTCAGGCCTCTTGGTTTTTAGCAAAGAGCACAATCAATTGTACTTCCTAAGTCTGTTTGTGAAAAGAATATATATTCTTAACTTTCTGGGCCTTATCACTAATTTTATGTGAATATTTACTAAGGATCTCTTAAATTAAATAAGCCGGAAGCCATTGGCCTGAGGCTGTCTCTATACTTTGTGTTCCTACCTAACAAACTGCAACCTAACTTAGTATGTAAACAAACTGAAAACCTAACTTAGGAGTGTAACAAACGGCTGAGTCCAAGCCAATCAGAAGCAGCCAAGCTTTAGCCAATAACAGGACACCAACTGACCAGACTGTGTCCAAATAAGGCAAATGCTGAACTGTAACCAATCAAGCTACAATAATTGTCCCCCATTATCTGTAGAATGTACATTCTAAGACCCCCAGTGGATGCATGAAACCTCTGATAGTACTGAACCAGATTGCCATCACTGGGAAGGTGTCTGTTCATGTCTTCCACTCTCAAATTTAATGCTTTTTTTTTTTTTTTTTCTCTTAACCAAGCTCTTACTGCACACTGTGGCCATAAATTTTACTGTTGGTGGTGTGACAGAAAACTTGGACAAATTTATTTTTTCTTCTTCACAATTTCACAAGTAGAAGATCTGTTCTTACTGTAAGTCTTAGTCGCCTCAGCGTATGACTTTTCTTCTTTCCTTAGTAAATCAAGAATGTTCACCTGTTCACTTAAAGGAAGTACTTTATGGCTTCTCTGTGGCATAATCTGATTGCCAGAATTCCTACTCTTATGCTTTAGGGCTGTAGTCCCCAACCCTTGGGCAGTGGACCAGAAAAATTGTCTTCCATGAAACTGGTCCCTGGTGCGAAAAGGTTTGGTGATTGTTACTTTAGGGCCATTGTTAAGTAAAATAAGGGTAACTTGAACACAAGCACTGTGATACCACAACAGTAGATCTGCTCACCAATATGGCTGATAGTGACTAATGAGTGGGTAGTGTAGACAGGGTGGATGCACTGGACAAATGATGACTCATGTCCGGGGTGGGGAGAAGTATGGCACATGATTATTTTACACTTCTCAGAATGGCATACAATTTAAAGCTTATGAATTATTTATATTTTGAATTTTCTATTTAGTATTTTCAGGCCTCGGTTGACTGCAGTAACTGAAACCTTAGAAAGTGAAACCACAGATAGGAAGGGACTACTGTATTTTTGTAATTTACTTCCATTTTCTATGTATAAATACAACCTGCCAGCATTGTGAAGGAGAACTCTCTGAACCTTTTCTGCTTCTGAGTGCTGCCTAATTCATGAATCATTCTTTGCTCAAATAAACTCTGCTAAATTTGAATTGTCTAAAGTTTTTCTTTTAACACCAGCATAAATCTCCTTTTCCAATAGGAGAACAATAGTGGTGTTTCAGACTTAAATGATGCACTTCAGAGCTTTTTATGGCCGGTCACACTGGAGCAATAATGTAGGGGGAGGGAAGGGAATATAGAGTGCAAGATTCTGATACTAGCTGATACAAATGCTACATGCATATTACATCTTGGTAAATTGAGTTTGAATCAAAATTCAATTAAAGATTTTTTTGGCATCTTTAGAAATTTTTGGAAGGGGATTCTGCCAGAATAAATTTAGTTGTATTTACTTTACAACAACCAGAAAAACAACAAGAGTGAGAGATAACTTCCTATTATTTTGCAGAATTGGGGCACAAGCAGTTTTAGTGATATTAGTATTAGACTAGCCAGGATACACAGGTATATCTCTTTCCATAAATTAAACCCAGCAAATCAAATCGGGTTATGTTAAAATTTGGTACCACTTTGCATTAATGATTCATTCAAGCATTTGTAAAATGGATCATTCAAAAATGATCATGTGCCTCAGAAAAGCAAAGCAAAGGGGAGGTGGGAAGTCTCCCTGTGCCATGGTCCCTGCTATCCATCACTAGCAGAGAGAGAGAGGAGACAGCCCTTTAATAGAAACTGGCTAATTTCTTCAGAAATATCTCATTAGGCCCACCCTTCCTGAGCAGCTTCTCCATTAAAATTTGATAAATGAATTCTGCCATTGCCAATTCCAGCCTGTCCTTCTCTCCCTTAATGAAATGAAGACGCTTCATGCTGGCAAGCACTCAGGACAGAGATAATTATTCATGGGATGCTAGAAGTGCAGTAGTCACCCAGCCCATCACTGCTCCACAGATACTGAAGATGAGACCTTCAGAAGCCTGAAAGGTTTTTGAATAGAGATTTATTTTTATTTTGCTCAGGGGAAAAAAAGTCCTGTGGGTGTGCACATTCTTTCTTTCAACTTTTTTCTCATATTGTTTTTTCCACCTCAGGTCAGGGTATATGTGTGGGAGTGAGTATGCTTATAAGCTTGACATGTTTACTTACTGATTTTAAATACAAATTGGTTTGATTAAAATTAATATTGTTTTCAAGTTGGGATAAATTTTTAAAAAATGATATGCCTTTAGGTGGTGCTAAATTTTATATGATGGTTTTTCTTTTCAAACATTAATTTTGAGACCTAAGTAGGCAAAACATGTGGCCCCAAACAATGTAATTTATTTCTTCAAAGTTGCCGGTACTACTGACTCACCTTAACTATCTTTCCTGGTGTTTTCCCCTTGATTCAAAATTATGTTTTTTATTACTTGAAAAATCCCAGCTATTGGGGAAAGTTAAGAGGCTTGTTCTCATGTTTTGAAGTCTGTAGTCTTTTATGGTGTTCCTCTTTTCTCAAATTATACATAACTGAAACTACTATTGCAAATGGATTTGAAATTCATTCATAATGAAATGTAAATGGATTTCATCTCAAAATACTACCTCTATAAAGGGAATTTTCTATTTGCCAAAGAACCAGCCTTAAATTTTAATTTTTTCCTAGGCAAAAGTATACAGACAGACACACACGCACACGCGCACATTCTTAAAGAAAGAACACGTTTTGTTTGTTTATTAATACTTTGGTTTTTCTGCAGAGCTTCTCAGGTAGCCATCTTCTCTTCCTAAAGCATAACCTCTCAGCAGTCTCACATACTGCATTGAGTTCATAGCACTAAAACTCACAAATGCCAGAACAGCATTGGGAGAAATTGAAAACACCCCAAATTTTAGGGAACTTTTCATCAAACAAAAGCATACATTTTCCAAACAAAATTTCAGTTGTCCTTTATATACCAGTTATTTACTAATTTGTTCACTATCTTTGTAGACATTTTATTTGTATTTATTACTGAGAGGAAGGTAAATCATTAATTTTATTTATTTTTTTGATAAGGGAACTAACTCCAGTCTTAGGTTATCAAAGTAATAAGACTATATTTCTCTAGTAAAATTTTAGATTCATTTTCATTTTTAATCTTTACACCAAATATTAGAGGTAGGCATAGGTTGCTATTTTCCAAAATATAAGTTCAAAAACCTGAAAACAGAGTGGTTAATTTTTAATCCTGCTGATAAGTGGTAGTGAGAGATGAGGCTCCAAACCATTTTTTCAGTTTCTTCAGGATTAGCAAGAAGCGTATTATTAGAATGCAGGTCTCGATATCTTTGTACTTTATTTACAAATCTAAAATCACCAAATAGTGCAAAAAGAAAACAAAGTTTGGATGGGAGATTAAGAGATCAGATGAAAACTGATAGCACAGTAAACCTTTTTACAAATCATTTCTGGTGCTTTATTTAGAAAATTAAGCACATACTCAAAAAATCTTTCCTTACGGATAATCCAAGGACTACATGATGATCTCAAGCCATCATTTTCCTTGTCACTTAGTATTTTGATAACAGTAATCATTACAATTAATATTAAGGACAATGTTAGAAAACTAAAATTATGGAGTAATTACTCTGGCCTGTCACTATGCTAACAATTTTATGTGCACTGTCTTGTTTCATTCTCATAACACTATGCAGTAACTTGCCCAGATTCAGCTCAACTCTGAAAGAGCCAGGTCTCTGACTCAGGTCTCACTCCCTTCTGCAGTTGAACTCTGAACCACTTGACTCTATGTGCGTGTGGAGTTTTTCTTCTGACTGATCATGCATTGTTTCATTTATATTTCATCTGCTAACCTCCTGCCTGAGGATCCTGTGTTCCTCCAGCTACCCTCTAATAAACTAAGGAGATTCACTCTAAATATTTCCCAATAATAGAATGCCACATAAGTCAAAATACATATGGGAATTTGAAAGACTCTTCTGGTAGCACTTTGCTCTTTAAAACCTCAAGTGTCGATGAGTGAGTGCATTTGCCGCTCTGCACAGCTGGCTTAGCTGGGGACTGATGATAACTCAAGCTGCAGGATTTACATCTCTGCTCAGTTTTGTGCAGCAGGGCAGCATCTGCTGGCTGATCAGCATGTCTGCACAAAAAAAAAAAAAAAAAGAAAGAAAGAAAGAAAGAAAAATGCCAGAAAAATGTCTTTTTCTTTTTTAGGATCAGCAGCCTAGACATAAGATAAATGAAAAGGCCCAAGAACAGAGGGCAGCTACCAAGATTAGAATGTATAGAACCAACTGAAAAATTCCCGTATATTGTGTGAAAAGTGCTTTGCATGGAAATAGTCATAATCCATGCTCTCTTGAAAATGAGCACCATTGATTTCGGGCTGAGTGTTTGAGATTTAGTAGTGCCAAAGGAGCAGTGAATCAGGTCCTTGTGACTGCGTGTCCCTATGATGCCCATATCTTTCACATAATATAGAAAAGACATTTTTGTCTATGCCTAAAAGGCCGGGGCCTAAACATTTCAGCCATTCTCCAGTGAATCTGAACCGGTTAAAGGGAAGCTTTCTGATGTGAAATCTTTCACTCTTCCCTCTGGTACCTTTGTGGCAGGCCTGGGCCATTCTAACCTTTGGCTTAACAAAGGTGCTTACTCTATTGTTTTTATCCCTAGCTGACACTTTTCTTCAATCTTTGAGTATCACAATTTGTTTCCTTGTTTGTGGTCTGTCTTCTTCCTCACAGGAATGTCATGGCTCTGACATTTTCTGGCTTTTTCTCCAGTGTATCCCAACATCTAGCATATTGTCTGCTATCCACAAGGCTTCATAAATATCTGTAGAATCAATCTTTTAATTATGTATTCATTGACAATGAGTCAGAGACTGTATCCTCACTGACTTGCATGTTCTTTATTGAAAATAAGAATACTATATTACAGATCTTGTGAGAAATAAAATGTACTGGGAATTTTGCTTATGGTACAGCATAAAATAAACACTTGCTAAGTAGTAGTTATCACAGCATTATTTTTGAAATAATTTTTAAACCTCCCTTATACCAATCCTTACCATACCAGAATCTGGCCTCTTCAAGAAATATTCTCAATACGGCACAGGAAGGGAGAAGGACTCCTATTAGATGACAACCAACATTTACAAACATTATGTCATTTGTTGTTTACAACTGCACTATAAAGTAAATAATTTTATCCAAGTTTAAAGATTTAAAGTGAGAAAAACTGAGGTTCAGACAAATTAACTGACTTCTGATAGATGACGCAAATAGCAATGGCTGATCTGGGATTTAACTCTAATTTGGACTGGGCGACTCTGAAGTATCCATCCTTTCTGTTGCACATTATTGCTGTACTGGATCAGAGAAGCAGACTTCTTTATTTATGAGCTATCAGAGATATTTTGGGGTGATACTCTGTCAGCTTGCAAGGGAGTGTTTCTGCCCACATTCAGGCTAATTTATGCACTGGCATTTGTGACCATATTGTTCTTGAGTAGGAATGCAAATTGGCTCAATACATCAGCCAGGAGCAGGTCTTCCTTTAACAGATGATTCCATGACTTGTCACATTTTCAAACTCCTCTGAGTGTCATGAAGGCGGGTGGATGAGCATTTTATTTAAAAATATGAAGAAGAAAGTTGTTATTTCTGCAACCTTACAAGATTATAGTTTACTGTAGGGTAATACTGACTTTCTCTAATTTTGTACCAAAGGGAATTGACTAAATTTATACATTTAGAAAGTTGAAGTATCTAAGACTGACACTTAAAAGGAATAATTTGGCACATGAATAAGAGTGGCAGTGAATCATTTTGGACACACATCACAGCTATTAGCCTCATGAGAAATGTCCATTGCCACAATCACAAACACATTTATGCCATTAGGATCAGCAAGGAAATGGGACATTTTTCTTCACTAATGCTTTTAACTCTGATTCATAATGCCCATCCTTTTTTTTTCTTCCAGGTCACCCTCCTAAGGATGAGTGACTACACTCTATTCCCAATTTTAGCCAAAAACCAGGAACTTCATTGTTGAAATTTACTGCTTCAGGATTTGATTTCTTTAAGGAAATAAAATAAGTAGCATTTAGTTCTGTCAATATTTATCAGTGAAAAATAACATTGAACTTCTCCAAAGAAAAAGCAAAATTAAATAACAAAATAAAACAAAACTTAGTTTCAGGGATTGAGTGGGAAGAGAAAAATGGCAAACATGAATTAACTTCTTTGTTCTCTCAAATATCATCTCCCTTAAAAAACAAAAGCTACACAATAGTTTAGGATTAGTAATAAATCCAGAAATGAAGATTCTATTTCTTGTTAATGTAACAGGACAATCTTAGATAATTTTAAATTCTAAGAAGAACAGAGAAGGTAACAGACACAGCTAATACTTTTCACCATAAGAATCTAGGGAAATTACATGGCAATTACCTGTTACTGATTATTTAATAAAAAGTGAAGTTTCTGTCTCAGTAGTTTCAGAGTGACATGGACTAGCACACTGAACACTTGAATTCCAGTCTTACCTCAGACTCTAAAAAGTCATATGACTTTGGACAAATCATAGAATGTCTCTGGGCCTCAGCTTTCACATCATAGCAAATGATAGTTCATCATTTGATGGTTATTAATATAAATTTCCATTTTAGTCATTGAAAATATGGAGAATTCATTTCAACAAATACATTGAACACATACTTTTGCCAAGATATTTGGTGTATTCAGCTTTTATGAAATGTGCAGATACAACAGTGAATATTTTTATTTATTAGCAATTCCTCATCACAGTTTATAAGCTAAAACTTTTTCATTGTGGTATCTGAAACCCAAGATGTGGAAATATATAGTCAAAATTTCTTTCTTTTAGCATAATATTAATGCTAGAAGCTATAGTGAAACCTACAGCTGAACAAATGGTATTTTTTTACTCTAAATATCATAATATAATATATGCAGTTTTTACTCATTCTATTTTACTTATTTATTGACTTGGGGGGGCAGATGTTATATAGATGCACATCAGGTTGTTTTTTTTTTTTTATTAAATTTTTACTGCAGTTCTTGCTTCTGTGTGCACATCAAGTTTTCTAAAACTTCTTTAAATCAAGGGTAAAGACTAGTTCCTGAGATTCAGGATAATAAGAAAGTTTCAGGTTACTGTTTCTTCTAAAGGGATTGGGAATCTGACATTATTCACTTAAACTAGATTCCCTTGAAAGATTCAAATCCTTTTGAAAGGGAGAAAACATAGTAACTGCTAATCTTCTGCATTTGCATTTATCAAATCAAATTATTTCATTTGAGATAACATCATAATAGAATATTGTCAGAAGATTCATGTCTCCTGCCTGGAAAATAAATTGTTCCCCTGTTAGGTGGCAACATAAAATAGTCCCTGATAAGGCTCCGATCCACTGACATTATGTCTTGGGGTGAACTTACTGGGGATTTAAGGGTCTTCATCATGTTGACATTTTCTCTGGAGTGGCAATGGGGAGTTTAGGTGTGTAACCTGCAATATGCAGTGCTGAATCCCAAAGTACATGTAAATGGCTTACACAAAATATTATACATATGGGATGGAGTAAACATTGTCCTAAAAATCCCATCCAAAGCACAAACACAAGCAGCCTACTGATGATAAAGGGAGCAAGGAGACGTGTTTTGCTGTTATCCAAACCTCCAGATGCATCTCCTATGGATGCCGTTCTCTCTTCTCTGAAAGAAATCACATTTAACCCTATCACATAACACTTTTAGTTTAACTGAGAACTTTTACTAAATATTTCCTTTCTACATATTTCAGAGCTGAGAAAGAGCAACATGAAAAAATATACATCCTATCCAGGTTTGAATAATCTGCTTCGTGTTTTAGCCTCTGTGCTTATTAATTGAGTGACATTTGACAGAGTCCCTTCACCAACCTTAAGATTCAGTTTCTTTATCTGAAAAGTGGGGATAATGAGGTAATCATTACCTTATCTACTTTACTTAGTTGTTTGTTTAAAAAAAAATGAAACAAAGTTATGGATGTGAAAATTATTTGTAGGCTGTAAAGCAGTCTTAAATGTTAATTGATAAGAAGAAACTCATTAAAAAGAATGGCAAGGTTTTAGTTTTTTGTTGTTTTTTTAAGTGTCTAGCAGACTATGTAGTATAAAATCAGTGCTTTCTCAATTAATAAATTTGTAGATGACATTCAAAGATCAAATTTGGTTGGGGGGTTGGGAGTGAAGATATTTGAGTATCTGAATGATACTAAAGAGCCAGGTTAAAAAGCATTCAAATTATGGTTCAACATTTTCTGTTTCTGAATAACCGAGCTTTGGGTAGAAAGGTTCAAATGGAAAACATGACTTGAAAAGTTCGGAAGTAGTAAGAAAAATGTGGAGATTCTGGAGAGTTTGGGGTGATTTATGAAATAAAGGATGGCTATATGGTGAATGGAGATTTGGGGAAAGAGGAAGAAGGACACTGCTAGTTTCATTAAGCCTCTAGGACTGAAATGAAAAATAAATAAACAAATAAATAAATAAGTTATACTGTTGGCTGAAGGCTGAGGAGAGTCACAAACTCTAGATTCTACACCCAGGATAATGGCAGAGCAGAACTAAGCAGCACTAATGGAGGCTCTAATTTCTCACTAACCTCATACCTGGAACAATCCTGAAATACTAGAGCAATTGTGAAAGCATGGATATGGATATCATTTTACAAAAGACAAGAGAAGCGCTGCACCCATGCCCACCCCCTGCCATATATATCTATCTGTTGTGGAAAACACTCCACTGCCTGGAATTCAACCTTAGCAGCAGTGACAGTGTCCAAACGAGGAAGACTTGATGCTAAAGCTGTGCTACAGCCAGGAGCACAATGAGTTCAGCACGATGATTATAGCACAGGTTTCATTATCCAATGCAAGTTGAAAAGTGTATTGACTGGCAGACAGGGCAAGAACAAGAACATTTTGGAAAGTTTGAGTTTCCTATAATCAAGGTATCATAATTTGGACAAATTTCTACTGTATTCTTAATTTAAAGAACAGAGGCTATTGCATAATAGATATCTAAATCTCTGTATCCCTCCTTCACACATTTTCTGTTCTAATGAAAAAAAAAATTTCTAAACAGACTCCTAAATGTTTCATCTTACTCAATGTGTACAAATCATGATTCATCATTTTCCTTTCAAGTACAGCCAGGATCATTTTGACCCACTCCTTAAACACCCATGTCATATCTTAACCCAAGCTCCTTGGAAGGTGTTCTGTCCATCCCTGTCCTTTATCAACATCAAATTTCTTGTAATCTGTGTACAATCCATTGTCCAGTTTCCTTGGAATTGTTCACATTGCTGCAAATGCCCTCCTAAGCCCTAAACATCATTTAGTTACCTACTCATCTCTATTCTACCACTTACTGATTTTATGACCTTTAGAAAGTTACTTAACCTCCATAAGCCTCAGGGTTTTTTATATTTAAATTGAAGATTCATTCTTTTTTTATTTCAGAATATTATACAAATGTTTTTGTTGCATGGATAGCTTTTATAATGCTTGAATCAGGGCTATGAGAGTACCCATCACCCAAATAGTGTTCATTATACCCGTTAGGTAGGTTTTCACCCCTCCCCACCTTCTCCCTTTTCCTTGCTTGATTTCCAATGACTTTTATTTCCCTCTGTGCCCATGTGTGCCCCTCAGTTAGTTCCAATTCATTAGAGAGTACATGTGGTGTTTCTTTTTCCATTCTTGAGATACTTCACTTAGGATAATGGTCTCCAGTTCCACCCAAATTGCACAAAAGGCATTAATTCATCCTTTTTTATGACTGAGTAATCCTCCATGGTATACATACACCACATTTTTTTAATCCAGTGGTGAATTTATGGGCATTTGGGTTGATTCCACATCTTTGAAATTATGAATTGTGCTGCAATAAACATTCAAGGGTAGGTGTCTTTTTGATAAAATGAATTCCTTTCCTTTGGGTAGATACTCAGAAGTGGAATTGCTAGATCGAATGGTAGGTCTACTTTTAGTTCTTTGAGAAATCTCCACACTGTATTCCATAGAGGTTGTACTAATTTGCAGTCCCACCAACAGTAGATAAGCATTCCTTTTGTCTGCATCCATGCCAGCATCTATTGTTTTGGGACTTTATAATAAGTCTTTCTAACAGGGGTAAGGTGATAACTTATTGTGGTTTTAATTTGCATTTCTCTGATGATTAGTGATGTTGAGCATTCTTTCATGTGTTTGTTGGCTATTTGTCTATCTTCTTCTGAAAAACTTTTGTTCATGTTTCTTGCCCACTTTTTAATGGGGTTGTTTGTTATTTTCTTGTAGATTCTGGATATTAGCCATCAACTGATATATAGTTTGTGAATATTTTATCCCATTTTGTAGGTTGTCTATTTGATTTATTATTTCCTTAGCTGTGCAGGGGATTTTTAATTTAATCAAATGTGATTTATTTATTTTTGTTGTGGCTGTAATTGTCTTTGGGATCTTAATCACAAATTCTTTGCCTAGGCTAATATCTAGAAAAGTTTTTCCTACACTTTCTTCTAGAATTCTTATGGTTTCATGCTTTACATTTAAGTATTTTATTCATCTTGAACTAATCTTTTGACTAGTGAGAGATAGGGGTCCTGTTTCATTCTGCATGCGGTGATACAACTTTCTCAGCACCATTTATTGAATAGGGCTTCTTTTCCCCAGTGTATGTTTTTGTGTGCTTTATTGAAAAATAGTTGGCTGTGTGTAGATGGTTTTCTATCTGGGTTCTCTGTTCTGTTCCATTGGCCTATGTCTCCATTTTGGGGCCAATATCATGCTGTTTTGGTTACAACAGCTGTGTAGTACAGTTTGAAGTCTGGTAGTGTGATGCCTCCAGGTTTTTTGTTCTTGTTTAAGATTGCTTTGGCTATTTGGGCTCTTTTCTGTTTCCAAATGAAACAGAGAATTATTTTTTCTAGATCTATGAAATATGATGTTGGTATTTTGGTGAGGATTGCATTGAATCTGCAAATCACTTTGGGTAGTATGGACATTTTAACAATGTTGATTCTACCAATCCATGAGCATGATATGTTCTTCCATTTGTTTGTGTTATCCATGATTTCTTTCCTCAGTGTTTCATAGTTCTCCTTATAGAGATCTTTCACCTCTTTGGTTAAGTATATTCCTAGGTATTTTATTTTCTTTGTAGCTATTCTGAATGGTATTGAATCTTTGATTTGATTCTGACTGATCTTGATTGTTATTGACGTGTAGAAATGCTACTGATTTATGTACATTAATTTTGTTACCTGAGACTTTGCTGAATTTATTTATCAATTCCAGGAGTCTCTTAGTGGAGTCTTTGGGGTTGTCTAGATAAGATCATATCATCAACATAAAGTGATAGTTTGACCTCCTTTTTTCTGACATGGATACCCTTTATTTCTTTCTCTTTCTTGCCTGATTGTTCTGGCTAGGACTTCCAGTACCATATTGAATAGAAGTGGTGACAGTAGGCACTCTTGTCTTGTTCCAGTTCTTAAGGGGAATGCTTTCAACTTTTCCCCATTCAGTATGATGTTGGCTGTGGGTTTGTCATTTATGGATTTTATAATTTTGAGATAGTTCCTTGTATGCCTAGTTTGTTAAGGTTTTCATCATGAAAGGGTGTTCAATTTTGTCAAATGCTTTTTCTGCATCTATTGATATGATCGTATGGTCTTTGTTTTTGCTTCTGTTTATGTGGTGAATCACACTTATTGATTTATATATGTTGAACAAGCCTTGCATCCCTGGTTAATTCATGCATTTAAAAATATTTGTAAACAAAATTGATGAACATCTCTGCCCTCATGAAGTTTTCATTTTAGTGGAAAATATAAACAGTTAGCAATACAAGAGAAATACAAAAAATAGGTCAGATAGTCATAAGCACTTCAAAATAAAATGATGTAGAACAGGTGCCTAAAAGTATCTCGAAGGGACATCAGAGAAGGTCTTCTATTACACATTTGAGTAAAGATCTGAAAGAGATGACATGATACTTACATCTAAAAGGATCACTATGACTGCTAAGTTGAAAGAGGGTAAGAGCATAAGGAGGAAGATCACTTATGAGGCTAGTGCAATAATCAGGTGTGTGGTGATGGTGACTTGAACCAGAAGTGTAGTAGTAGGTTTGTCATGTATTAATTTTGTAATTTTGAGTTATATTCTTTGTATGCCTAGTTTGTTGAGGGAGGTGACAAAAAGTGGTCAAGGTTTGGATGCATATGGAAAGCCAAAGTGACCAGACTTATTGAAGGAGTAGAATGTGGGAATAAAAGAAAAAAGAATTTTTAGTTAAGGACAATAGATTTTATTTCTGAGCAATTGTAAGAAGTACAATGAAATGCTCCATTCATAGGACCCCAAAGCAGAAAACAATCCAAATGCCCTTGTATAAAGAAGAAATAGCATACAATGGCATATTAAACAATAAGAAAGAATGAACTACTGTTATATGCACCAACATGAGTAGATCTCAAAATCATTATGTTGAGCAAAAGAAGTCAGATATAAAAGAAGTCAGGTATAAAAGGCATCATAATTTCAATTTATATGAAAGTAAACAATAGGCAAAACTATGTATGCTTACAGAAATTGATACAGTTGTTATTTTTTTTTTTTTTTTTTTTTGTTGAGACAGAGTCTCACTTTGTTGCCCAGGCTAGAGTGAGTGCCGTGGCGTCAGCTTAGCTCACAGCAACCTCAGACTCCTCGGCTTAAGCGATCCTACTGCCTCAGCCTCCCGAGTAGCTGGGACTACAGGCATGCGCCACTATGCCCGGCTAATTTTTTTTTCTATATAGATTTTTAGTTGTCCATATAATGTCTTTCTATTTTTAGTAGAGACGGGGTCTCGCTCAGGCTGGTCTCGAACTCCTGACCTTGAGCAATCCACCCGCCTCGGCCTCCCAGAGTGCTAGGATTACAGGCGTGAGCCACCACGCCCGGCCGATACAGTTGTTATTTAATTAGCATAGGGAAAATGACCAAAGTGAAGAAAACATCATATCTTTATTGGGTGATAGTTATACAGTGTACACATTTGTCATAATTTATTCGGTTATATACTTAAGATTTGTTCATTTTTGTGTATAAAAATTATATCCCAATAAAATACAGTTACAGTTAAAAAAGTTATAAAGATAAAGAATACTTAGCAAAGAGACCTAGAAGAAGTAATCATTGAGGTAGGAATAAAATCATATTATGATGGCCTCAGAACCAAGTGAAGACATTGTTGCAAGGTAGATCATACTCAGTAGATCAGAGAATCTTCAGAATTAATCTGCTGTGATAAATGCTAGTGACTGAGTGTTGACCATTGAATGTAGCACAGTAGAAATCATTGATGACTGATTAGAACAATTTAGGTAGAGTAGTAGCACCCAATCTTTAACAAAAGTTCAAAAAGAGGAATTGGCAAACAAATGTAGATTTTTTAGTAGTTGCCATAGAGCAAAAGGGAGACTTGGGTCAATTACTAGAGAAGAAAGTTTGGCCAAAAGAGAGGTTCTGTTTCCGAGACAGGATGAATAATAGCATGCAGCTCTGTTGATGGAAGTCATCTGATCGAAAGAGAAAAACTGATAATAGGACAAAATCTGAAGAGACTTTAAGACCATGTCCCTGAGTAGCTAAGTGGGGATAAAATCTAGCACAATAATCAAAGGCTAATTACATTTAAGTCTAAGGTTTTTAGAGGGGGGGGTGTATGTGTGTAAATGTGAAATTAAATAAGGCAATGAATTGTGCTTAGTAGAGCATCTAAAAACATATTTCTCTAAGCATCAGCTATTTTATTGCAAGTTAATAATCAACTCATGGACAAATATGCAGTAAATGTTAGAAGTCTTTATCACTCTTGAGAGGTGGGAAAGTGGGAAGTGACTTTCCTTGATATTTTGGGTATCTCCAACTTTGTCATTTAGACCACAATGTGCTCTCATCTATATATAAGTGCTGTATTCATATATATGTGAATCATAATATAATTTCACAATATAGTGTTTTGTTATCTGTGTTCCTCTTTTATTGATTTGGATAATGACATTAATTTGTATCTATGACACAGGACAAAGCCTGGCCACATTAAGTCCCTAGTAAATGTTTGGAAAATGAATAAACCACTGCATTGCCCCAGGTACATCTGTATTCACAACCTTACCTCTTATCATGCCCTAGAAGACTCTCAATCCCACTGGACTCATGCTAGTCATCATGAAATAGTGGAGCAGTTTCAGTATCCTAGTAGTTCTCAAAGTGTGGTTCACAGAACAGCAATGCCAGCATCTCCTGGGAAATTGTTAGAACTATAAATTACTGGCCTTGCCCCATGCCTAATGAATCAGAAACTGTAGGTGTTCAGCCCAGCAATCTGTGCCTTAACTCCAAGTGATGCTGATGTACACTAAAGTTTGAGATCCAATGCTGTAACCCATATTCTTGGTTTTTAATTCCTTGGACTGGGAAGATGCAAAGAAACACCTGATTACACTTTGATTATTAACCAAAGAAGTCATCAACCCTGATGTTACACTTTTTCCATTGACACACCAATTTTTTTCTATTATTAGAAGCAAAACATCATAATTTCTTTCTCTTGTGTTCTTTAAATGTGTTTTTCACTCAAAGGCAAATGTGCAGCAAAATGTTAGAAGTCTTTTATCACTCTTGGGATGTGGGAGGTGGGAAGTGACTTCTTCCAAAGGCACAGACAGCATCTTTTCTAAATAATTCAGAACTTCTTGACTTTGGAGAGATAAAAGGCATGATGCTGACACTAATGGCTTTTATAAGGAACTTTTAGATGTATTCAATTCTGGGGAATCCCCATTGCCCTGGAAGAAATTCAGAAGGTGACACACTGATTCTAGAGTATCTGAGAAGCTTGGGAAAAACCAGACATATGAAAGCATAAGTATAGAAGAAACTCTTATTCTTAAAATTGGTTCTACTCCTGTAACTGTAGCATAACTTTGTGAAGGTTATTTAACCTTTCTGGATTTGTTTTAATGTCTGAAAAATAGATCGTTTTGATTATTTGGTGTTCACCAAAATAGAACATGAATTATAAAAATTTAATTGAAGTCGAAATGTCCTCTCTCACCTAATTCTTCCCAAAGAACAATACACCATTGTAAAGGTTGTTCTATTTACCCAGGTTGAGAATCACTAAATCCTATGTCATTAAGATCCCTCCAACTGTAGGATCCCATAACTATTGCTTAGCTGAGAAAACCTAGTACCAAAAGACATAATGATGATTATGCTGATATATTAATATGATAATAATTTCAATATCAACACATTTTTGAATAGCTACCATGCCTATTGGAACATATACAGACATGCTTTTTGCAGAATATAAGTTATTTTACTTAAAAAAACAATTCTTTAAATAAATTAAGAAAAAAGTTATTTATAATCAAAAGTAAACAGAACACAGCCAAATTACAAAATTTCATCTACAACAAAATTATAGAATATGTAATGTCTTTAAACAGCTGAGAACCTGGTTCTGGGAACTGCAGTATGAATTGGCAAACATTGTGAGGGGAAAATGAGATTGCCACATGTATTAGTATAACAAATTACCACACATTTGGCAGCATAAAACAACATCCATTTGTTAGCTCATAGTTCTGTAGGTCATGAGTCCAGGCAGGCTCAACTGGATTCTCTGCTTAGGGTCTGATAGCCTGAAATCAAGGGGTTGACTAGACTGGACTCTTACCTGAAGGATTTAGAAGATTTCACTTACACGTTCAAGTTGCTGCCAGAATACAGTTTCTTGCAGTTATAGAGATAAGGACTCCATTTCCTTGCTAGTAGTCAGCCCTGAGCCACTCTCTGCCTCTAGCATTCCTAGGCATGTGGCCTCCTCCATATTCAATGTCAACAAAGGTACATTAGATTCCTCTTGTACTTTGAATCTGACTTGACCTTTTGCCACAAGTTAGAGAAACCCTCTGCTTTTAAAGGGCTCCTGTGATTTGAATAGGTCCACCCAGATAATCACCCTTTTACCATCTAACGTACTATAATCATGGGAATGATATATCATCCCATTTGCAGGTTTTACCTAACACTAAAGGGACACATCACTGGGGGTCATTCTTAGAATTCTATCTACCTTGCCACTTGTTTCTAGTGAATAATAAGCCCTAGGCTAAAGCCCAACTCTAAAGCTCTACTTTTTCTAAAACAGAGTTTGAAGAGAGATGATGCCAAGGTCAAAGAAGTAAGGAAAGAATAGGAGAGACAGATGAGAATGGACAGGGGTAGCTCTTAGAAAAATGGTATACTGGCATCCTTGTCCCCTGGCCTTCAAGGCACCAGCTTCCCCCTTTCCTGCTTTCAGATGGCCTGGATCCTAATGTTCTTTTACTCTTACCCTATCAAAGACCACAGGGACAGAACTATTACAATTAAATATGTCAAAACATGAACATAAGCCAAGGCGTTATTATGTCTAGAGCTATTTGCACCCTCATTGTTAATCATGACATAAAAAGTCTTCCCATGTTGAAAATCTGGAATTTGGGAATAAACCAGAGAAGTTTTGAGGAGACAGGGTGCTTTCAGGTGCCCCTAAAATTTCACCAAAAAAAAAATATCACCAAGATTCTTATATATAAGGCTGGCTCTAAATATGAACTGGTATCAAAGCCTTTTTTCCAAACTTGGCAAACTACTTGGGCTTTCTGTTTCTGGTGAAATATATTAAGTTGGAACATTTGGATGGGTATCCAAGTGTACTCCTAATTGCTTCTAAGAGCTCTCAACCAATTGGACGCAAATGTCAGGTTGTACTTGAAAAGGCACAGAGCTAAAGCTACAGGGCTGAAGTTTAGGAAAAATGGGCTTTTTGTGGCTCCCAGACTCACTATTCTGGGCTATGAGCTCATTCCAATATTAGCGAGTCCTAGAATTCATCACTTTCCAAATGCTAAAATAAAATCAGGGAAATGTCATCAAGTTGTTAACCATTATTATCTATTAAAGTAGCAGCACTGAAGACGGGGAAATCACCTAATAAAGCCAATCTTTCTTCTTTATATCACCTAGAACTGTCAGGACTACAATAAATTATAATGGACCCAACTTAAAACCAATGACCTGCATATTATACATGGAAAATCCCTCTTATCTCAGCAGGTAACCAACACCAGACTTGTCAATTAGGATTGGAGAATGTCAAGGTTAAATGTTTCTCAAAGCTCCTGATGTCTACCTTTCAAGTCTGAACCACTTGAGGGGTCTGTTTATTGACTCTTGGAAAATGCACTTTTCTATTTCTAAAAAAAAGGTGAATTTTACAAAGAGCTCTTATAGAAAGTACAGCTCTGCAATTATTTTAGGCTAAATGATTTATAAAGAGAAGCATATTGGGGGAAAACAAATAAAACCTTATAGAACCTCCAAAGTAGCCCTATCTTAAACAGTGAAATCTCTGGCAAGCTTTCTTTCCAGGTTTCAGTTTCTTCATCTAAAAATATGGATATAACAACTCTTAAAATTATTATATTAAAAATTAAATAAAGATGAAATAATATATTTAAAGTACCTGGAACATAAGAAATGCTGACTAGATCTAAGATATTGATGGTAGTATTACTTTACACAATGTCTGTTCATTTATGCAACAAATATTTAATTAGCATCTATATTATATAAATGTTAAGGTAGATACTGGGAATTTAATAATAAATAGGACAGACATGGTATCTTCTCTCAAGGAATTTGCACATTAGTGGTGGGTAGAGATAAACAAGTAATTTGAATACAGACTTATCTGATAGGAGAAATATGAAGTTTACTGGATGCATAAAGCAAAAATATCTAATAGTCAATGGTCTGGTAGGTTTGGAAATTCAGAAAAGGCTACCCAAAGGAAATAACACCAATATTACATTCTGAATGATAAGATAAAATAAGTTAGGCTAAGTGATGATGGAAAATGCTCAAGGCAGAAGGCACCAGGTATGCAAAATCTTCGCGGAGAGGTAGCATGGTACATCCCAATGTGTGAGAACAATTCGGGATGTATGGAACATAGGATTGAAAGAGATCCAGTGAGGATAGCCTTTCCTGTCCCTATCTCAGTATATTGCTGAAAAGCCTTGGTAGGGCACAAGAAGCTGATCAGAATCCCAACCCCTTTGAAGCTTAGGTTGTCTCCAAAAAATGATAAGTCAGGGACAGCAAGCATTTGTGGAAGCAGCATAATGATGTCTTTAGCTAATTGAGTACTTGTAGAAGAACAAGGAGAATCTAACAAAGAATTAAAGAGAACAGCACAGCAGTTTTTGAAATATAATGAAGGGTTAAAATATGGGAGGTGAATAGTAGAAACCAAATTACACTAAATTTCAAACAGAAATTCTGTTGTCTTGCTTATGCCTGGATATCCTGTCCCCCTCTTCCTTCTAGTTAACTGTTATCCCCAGCCCCCAGGCTGTGGCCTGGTACCCTTCTATGAACTGTTAGGAACCCAACTCCACATCATTGTCTGAGCTCTGCACCACCCCTGCCCCCACTCTGTCCAGAAAAGTTGTCGGGCTGCACAGCAGGAGCAGGAGGTGAGCATCAAGCCAGCAAGTGAAGCTTCATCTGTATTTACAGCCACTCCCCATGGCTGGCATCACTGCTAGGCTCCCCCACCTCCCCTGGGACCCACAAACATCCATGGAAAAATTGTCTTCCATGAAACTGGCCCCTCGTGTCAAAAACGTTGGGGACTGCTATTCTAGTAGACTCACACTTACATTTGGACACCAACTTAAATGACCCCTTCTCTATGGAGCTTTCTTCAACCCCACCAAGCAGAATTAATCCCTCTTCCAGTATGTTCTTACAGAAAACTGTATTTATCTTCATTGGGGGTACTTTCCTATTCTTTTATTATTGGTTATTGATACGTTCTTCTTCCCTGCAAAAGGAACTCTCAGAGGGAAGAGCTAAAGTCTTTATTCACATAGATATCTCTGGTATGGTTACAAAAATAGTCTTTGGTAATATTTAACTAAAGAATCTGTCATTGTAGAATTCTTACAAGCAGTCTATAGTCAATAATTGGGCTAAATTTCAAAAAGTGTTTGGTAAATTATTGCTTGAAATTTGAAACATCTACCTATAGAAATAATTGCATAGGGGAAATTAGCTTGCCTGGTGATTCCCCTAAGCCCTACTAAACTAAAAATAATTTCATTATAATTTCTGTGGGAAAATATGATCCAGGTTTCAACAGAGGATGTCAGGAATAATTCCCATGTACCCTTATATCCCCTGCACTAAAAAGAAAAGCTCCCACCTTTCTATTAATACTATGGATTATGAACAGATTGTTCTCTTCATCCCTATTGACTGGATCCCCAGGATGGAGTAAGCAGATTTTCTGAATAGAAAATCAGATACATGGCACTCCCCAAGACATGATGAATAGGCAAAACATTTGAAATTCAATGGTTTCTGTTTATAATGGAGCTTCAGAGGAGGTGTGGGAAGGGGCAGGAGAAGGAGAAATATAATAGAAGTGTATCAGTGGGGGCTAGAATAGCAGGGACTACTCATGATGGGATGAGAAAGCTTGGCTAGTGAGTCAGAATCTCCTCACAAGTCTTCTGAGGGTTTGGTGAAGGTTGATCCCTAGGAGGGAAATGATGGCTGTGGCTCAGCAACATGGAAGGTACTGGTACTCAGACCTCAAACCCTTCCTTGAGCAGGCACCATCGCTCCATTAACACTCTTTGTCCCTTGATAGCAGTGGTGGGGGCCCCACTGAAAGACAGCTGGAACCAGCTGTGTGAGGCACAGAAAAAGCAGCAGTTGTTTGCTCACAGATCAGGTACTGTTAACAGAATGTCTACCATTTCTTTTTATATCTTTCTGTATTCTCTGTTCAATTTGTCCATTCCATCTTTCCTTTCCAATAGATTAGAAAGTGCTTACTTAGTGATAGAACATTTTGGTGGAAAACTCATGCTACAGGCTTTACTTTTGTTAGAGTTAATCTTCATGCAAAAGAAAACCACAATTGGACAGTTTATGCTGGGTCTCTGTAAAGGGACAAAACAGCTTGAAAAGAAATGAAAATAAGGATCATTGTGAGGAAGGATTAAATATCCAAACTTTAACATTTCAGCTTTGATGAAAACCCAAAAGCCTAACACAATGAACATTAAAACTGCCTAACATTGCTTTCCTTAGTTTACACTGCCAAGGACTCCTGTAATGCCTACTTGGTTGGCTGAGCAATTGCTGAAATTGAATGTAAGATGAATGCAAATTCTGTGCAAACTCAACACAGACTTTTCTTTGAAAATAAAATTTATCGCTAAATAAAACAGCTGCTATCTTTATAAAGGAACCCCCATGGCAGCTCCTAAGCACAAGTTATTAGAAGCCCAGGTGGGTAAATCAATTGATCAGTTATTTTGTTCAGTGTAGTAGCATTTACTTAAACAGGTGTAGAGACAGAAAAGTATACCTTTTCTCACCCATCATACGATCAAAGTCACGCCTATACTCGTATAACAAAAGACAGGTTAATAAGAGAAAAGCATAACAAATTCATTTAATCAAAGTTTTACCTAACATGGGAGCCTTAAGAAATGAAGAACCAAAGACCCAGGGGAAAATGTCTGTTTTTATGCTTACGTTCAATGAAGAATAGGCAGCTGTGTAGAAATGTGACTTGACAAAAAGATATGATCTACTGGTATTAGACTGAGGGAGAGAAGCGCAGCAAGGCCTGTCTGTTCAGATACTTCTTGGCCTGTCTGTGTAGCATTCTTTCCTCCTGGATATGGGACATTACCCCTCTGGAATAAGAGTTTTGATTGGAAAAGGTAGAAAGATTGAACTTCCTAGGTTTTACGCCTTGCTTTGGAGGAGATGGGTTCCAGTTTCTATGACTGCCTCGGAGAAGAGGAATTCTGGTTTCTACGAATTGCTTCAGGGGGAGACAAGATGATGAAAGAAGGTCAGAGAGAGCTTCTGAGGGCTTCCAATCTCCTTTAGTGCAAAGTACTCAGCATGCCAAAATGTGATTCTGATGCCCAACCCGGACATGTGGTCCACAGACTCCATTGACAACTACATTTTTTAACTCACCTACTCCATATGCTATTTTGTTTTTCTTTCACATTCACTTATCTATTAACAATGACGATCACTACAAATAGTTTTTATTTAAAATTAGTGTTTCTAAACTTTTAGAAAGAGGCAGGATTCAGAAAAGTTTCTCAGGCTTCACAGACATCCCTCTTCTGCGGTGTATCAGTAGTTTTTCAAAATACTGTGGCTTTGCTTTCTGAGATGTTGTGGCTCTGGTCTAAACCTTCTCCTTGTTTAACCTCTCTTGTCCCTATACTGCTTGATTTTGATTCCCTGCCTTAGGAAGGAGCCCTGGAAAGGCAACTGAGAGGCATTAGAAAGTTCTAGCCTCTTCAGTCCTTCTTGATGTAGGCCATGGTACTCACCCAGTGGTGGAGGGCACAGACGTCTCCATTCAGAGCTGCTGCTCTAAAATTCACCTACGTCATTGCTTCCCTCCACTCCCTCAGCACACACATGCCACCATTAGATGCCTCTGAGTGGAGGTTTTTCCAGGGTCTTGGTGATTGGAGAAAAGAATTTCAAGATGCATCAGGTCACCCCAGCAAGCAGCTTTCCTATCACTTTAGGCAGAATACCCCACACTGGATGTCTGATAATGCTCCTCATTCTCCACCATCCTCCAGGTGATGTCTGATCACCCAACAACCCACATGCATGATACTGCATTAAGAAGGACTGAGGAGGCTTAGAACATTCTAATGCCTCTTCAGCAAGAATTTTGTTAAGTTGGTTTAGCCGGAATCCACCTATTCCTGATGTTTCCTCTTAGTAATTTTTCATCCACTGACCCCTCCCCCACCTTGTTTCATGGTTATAAATCCCCACTTGCCCATGCTATGTTTGGAGGTCAGCCCAGTCTCTCTTCACTACCACAAAATCCCATTTGGTGGTCCCTATACCTATCGCCATGGTCCCAAGGAAAGTCTGCTTCACCATGCTTTAACAAATGTCATTGAATATTTTTTTCATTAGCAGTAACTTGCCACCTAGTTTCGTTTTAAATATTTTTCTTTCTTTTTTTTTTTTTTTTTTTTTTTTTTTGGTTTGGTTTTGTTTTGACATCTAGTTTCTCTGTCGGTTTTTATGTAACAATTTGAAGAGACTGAAAAAAATGTTCTGCTACTGTTGTCATCTTCCCAGAATTCTCTCCCTCCTTCCACTGTTCATCTCCTGTCATTCATTCTTCTCAGAACAGCCAGTGCGATGCCTTAAAACATAAATAAATAAAATGAAGTTTATGTTTTTGGCTTGATATCTCCTCCAATAGATTCTTCTCACAGTTAGACTAAAATAAATAAATGCATACGTTTTTAAAAGCCCAAATGTCTTTCTGCAGGCTATAACATCCATAACCCAGCCCCTACCTACTTTTCAAACCCCATTTCTTGCACTTCTCCTTTTTTGAACATGCCAAGATTGCTCCTGATTCAGGGGCATGCATTTGCTATTTCTCGCTTTTTGGGAATATTTTCCTGCTGTAGGGGAAGTAAGAACATTTTTTTTCTCTACCCTCTTAAGTTCTAAAACTGGAGCCTATGAATTGAATTGATGAAAGGCAAATTAACAGAAGAAAAGGCATACAAATTTAATTGATATTTTAATTTTACATGCATAGGAGCTACATAGAAAGAAAATGAAAATCCCCGAAAGCAGTCCAACTGGGAAGCACCATTTTAACAAAGGGAGATAAATTGTGGAGAAATGACTAGAAAAAGGAGAGTAGGGTTGAGCTTCTAGGGATACCATATTGTGGGAAGGTGACTAGAAAATGTATGGTAGAAAAGGGTTGCCTAATAAAATTTGTCATGCAGTTTCATCTTGGTACCATCTCCAGTGGTAAGAGTTTTCTCCAGTGATTAAGAGTAGTCCTCATGGTACTAGACAGGTGAACACCTGTATAAATGGAAATTTATGTTACCTTTACAAGGGTAAATCCATGCCCTTTTAGATAGAAAGGGGGAGGGAAGAAAGTTCTGTGTCTACTCTTTCTCAATTGTCTTCAGCTCAAAATAATTCTTATGCCTAAGTGACATTTTTTGGGGTGGTATATTCTGATTCCCTTCAACAACACTAGCATTTACAGGGCTGGTTCCTATCTGTCCAGAACTCAGTTTAAATGTTGTCTCCTGATCCTCTGAAAAAACATCCCTTGCTCCCCTCTCTATCATAGCAAACTCCCTTACTTTCTTTAGAGTAGTTTTCACTATCAGTAATTGTCTTCTATATTAGTTTAGTTCTTTATTGTCTAACTGCTCCATACAAGTAGGGAAATGTATGATTCATATCCCTATCCTCTGTACCTAGAAAAACATTTGGCACATAATAGGGACTCAATAAATGTAGTTGAATTAATTATGAATCTTGCTATAAAAACACTAATGGTTTAGTTATCCTAATCTCTCAATGAAATGCTTAGAGCCAAACACTGCTCTTCCCACAGTATAATAAAAAAGTCATTCCTATTCTTATCCCTAGTTCCTCTCCTTTTGGTTTTTTAAATCAACCTTGCTTAGATTATCACAAGGCTATCACAAAGGACCAAAGGAAGGCCAAAGGACAAAATCTGTGATGACTTCAGCTCCATAGGGAGAAAAATAAAAATGGGCTGTCTTCAGAATTGCTGAACAGATGTCAAACCCATTTGCTAGTTCACAAATCATTGTAAAGGATAATTGGATTTCATTGCTCCTCAAACAAGGTGACACAAAGAAAGATGAAACTGCTTTCCAAAGAGGGGGCTTTTTCATAGCCAAACAGCTGAGAATTGCTATTAATACTCGGGAAGTCAAAATCAGATTAAGGATCATAATATCAAGGCTGAGTCTAGAAGAGAATTTGGGACATCTCCATGGCCCAGCCAGCACAAAAGAGAAAGTGGGAAAAGAAAAAATAAATAAATAAACTATCTACATCTGCTGAGTAATTTTTATTATAAAGAAAATAAAAGCAGCCTTCTATTTTCTTACAAAACATGTTCTTGAAAATGCACTTGAAAGTCAAGTGTCTGAAAGGCTAAATATTATAGAAAGGTACATTTTATAAGGGAATGGGTGGTGGAAGTGGAGGCACTTTTCTAAGACTGCCTAATGGTGTGACAAAATACTTGTTTATTCCTCATGATGGTCTTCCCGGCCTCCTTGTTTCCTAGCAACCTAGCATAGAGGAAAGAACAAAGGCCAGGGGTCTCAGCTGGGTTAGCATCTAGATGCTCCCGAAGGAGTGGTCATTTTAATAGCTGAGAACATCCACCCAACCACAAACAGTTGCTCAGTTGCTACTTTAGTGAAGACTCAGCCTGTACAATCGTGCAATATTTCACAATCATCATTATTCTGCTAATGTTTGTTTATATATATTACTATGTGAAAGGAATTTTAGTTGTGATAATGCATAATGGGAATATGAGCCATTCAAAAGCTGAATGTTTATAGTAAAACAAGTTATTAAATTAATAAACTATAATTATTGTCCCTTCGAGTAGGAAATGTTGCACATACATATCAAAGAGGAATAGAATGCTATTTCTTGAAACAACATATCTCCAATGGATCTGTCAATGAGCTAAGCATGAGCCCTAATATTTTTTTCTGTTAAATTTAGGAAACTATTTTCCTGGAAGGATTAATTATATGTTTATGTTCAATAAGTTACAGTATATAGAATAAATGTACTATACCCATTTTCTTATCTGACATTGATGTCTACAGACATTTTTGGTGTCACATTTATGGCCAGAAGGGTTCTAGAATCTAGAGGGTATTGACCCAGAGATGCTGTAACATTGTACAGGACAGCCCCCACAACAAAGAATTATATTTTCCAAAATTCTAAGAGATCCCAAGTTGAGAAACCCTGCTCTGCACTTAGGAGATAGGTAGATGATGACAGATAGATAGATTGATGGATAATATTCTTCTGTCAAATGATGAAAACAAAAACTCTTTTTAAAGCCTCAAACAGAATGCCAAGTAATATATTATTAGAATATTAACACTGTCAATTTGAAAGAACAAAGACTCAAAAATGCACATCTTGGCATTATTTTACTCCAGAGAAGTTTTCCACATTCATATGCCAAAAGCAATTACCATATTCCTGATTGCTAATTGGACTGGCACAGGTTTCAACTTATCTACAGATGGCAACTTAAATGATGGTTAATTTTTAAGCTAAATTTTAAATTTTGTAGGTTTAAATTTAAATATTTAAAACTATGACATCATCTGTTAATATATTCACTATAATAATGAGCCCAGCTCAGTCTTATACAAGGCTTGGGCATATGGAAGAACGAGGCTAGTTTTCCAAACCACATGTGAAAATCATTCACATTTCTGGAAAGCCTATCCTACAGAGAGACTCACATTGAGTTGAAGGAAGTATATGTCCAAGAGCTATTTTACCCTCCCCTCCCTTCACACACACACACACACACACACACACACACACATTTTCAAGTGATAAGAATCCCAGACTGGAAGTCGGTTATCCTTCATTTTGATCTTATCTTACACTGGATTTCTAATTAGTTAGATAATCGTGATCGGTCTCATAACCACTGATGCCTCAGTTTACCCATCTGTAGAACATATGGTTTCGTATCTGTATTTAGCAAGCAAGGCTCCCTCTGAGAATGTTATCAAAGCTTGGGCTCTCCTCCCCTGAAATCTGCACATGCATTGCGTACATTTTCAAAACAGTTCTTAAAGCCTGTTTACGAACTTACTAGAAATCAAGTGACCATTGATTAATGGCCTCTGTCTTAGACCAGGTTCTTGTACCATTTTCAATTTGGAAAAAAGTTTTAGCTAGAGAATATGGAGAAGTAGAAAGACAGAGCTTTCTCACCTATGGGTAGCCCGGTTACTAATCATTGTTAGGAATAAGCCCACGTGTGAACATCAGCAAAGGACATTCTAAAAATAATGAGGACAGGCTAACTGAACCTCAAATTTCAAAGAGCAATAAACAAAATCAACCTTCATAATTAATTGTTAAAAACCATTCCCATTAGAATTGAAACAATGTTCTTAGTTTCAGAATAAAGCAATAGGGAACTCCTGGAATTTGCATATTTTTTTAAATTGCATTGGAGGGAATATAAATGAAACAGATATCACAGACAAATAACTTCTCTAATTGTTCTAACAGCTTGTATGTACTCTTGTTATGCTAATAATGGGAAAATTACACAGGGCAGCTTTATATTATAGTTATCAGTTACTCTTAAACAGTGTAAATAGATAATAAAAAGATGATCTTATCCAAAAGAATTATTCCAAAGTTAAAGTTACAAAGCAAACTGTGTGTGACCACAAGTTGCAACAGAAAGGCAACTCTCTCAGCAGGTTGCAACTTCTAAAATTTAATTTCCCCCTGTTGTCTAAGCTGAAAAAAAGAAGCCTATTTTACAGACAGTGTAGAGATAAAGATACAAACTCCCTTATCAAATGTTTACATTTGCATACAGGTGCAAGTTCCAGGTGCACATATGTCTTTGTTAATGTCCATGGAATGCAGATCCTCTCCTTTAGTCTGACTGGGCCAATTTAGGACACACATTATCGCCTAACCAGGAAAAGTTTATCGATTTAGACTGTCTGTAGCAGACAGATGTTGGGAACTCTTCCACAGTGTATACTAGAAAACTACTAGCCACTTATGTGCAGATACTACACTTTAGTCACTATAGTTACCTTAAATTAAAAGCAAATTTCTTTACAAAATTCTGTGTCATTCATGCTCCAAATAAACTGCTTGTTTTTTTCTCCAGAATAATAAACGAATTATCAACAATGAATACTGTAAATAAGCATTCCTAGAACCTCGTTTCAATAATCTTAAAAATCACTTCTTTCACCATACATCTCATTAGCAAAATGCGCTTTCGTTATGTATCCCAAACCCTGTTGTGCTGCAAAGGCTGAAGTGTTTAATCCTTGCATCAGCAAAGTTGTTCTACCAAGGACCAGTGAGTAAATCTTTTTAACTTTGTAGGCCACGTGGTATGTCTCTGTCATATACTCATCTTTTTTTTTTTTTTAACAACTCTTTGATGACATAAAAACCTTCTTAGGTCACAGGCTGTGTACAAAATAGATTGGAGGCGGAATTTGGCTGATGGGCAATGGTTTTGCCACCTGGTAAAAAACACAAGATTAAATTCAATTAAAAGACTTAATGCAGCACAATATGTATCATTCCTTTCATGTTCCTTGACAGATGAATCAGAGGTAGGATAATTGATCATCTCCATTTGCCCAGGATTGAGGGGTTTTCCAGGGCGTAGGACTTTCAGTAATAAGTCCAGGAAAATCCCTGGCCAAACTAATGGTTAGTCATCCTAATAAATTCTTCAAATTAGGAAAGTAAAAATCTTAAAGAAGGAGGCCAAAAGAAAGCAGTTGCTTCATGGTTTGATCCCCTAATTAAAAAATAGGGAGAAGGTGGGGGGTAGAAGTTAGAAGGCTGGTGGAGTTGAATCATTGTAACCAAATACAGCTCGGCTGGACCCATCTACTGCAGTTCCTGGTTGTTAACAACTTTTATTTTTCATATCTAGTAAAAGTTGGCCAAATAATGGGTACAGAAGTCATTCATAAAGTAATGAGAGTCAAGAGAGACCAAACAGGCCATGTTAAGACTGACAAGCAACAACATGGACATTTACTGAGAAAAGCAACTTGCGATTTCCACTTAAACTTGTCAACAAGCAAGAAAGGTTGTACAACACATCAACACTACCCCCAGGTGCTGCTCATTCCAGTTGGTTCTTCAGCCTCTTTTGTTATTTTTTTCCTCGCTCTTTAATGTCATTGGTGAGACATCAAAAAGAGTGCATTCCGTGTTTCAGTTGCTGAAGCAGTGATGCAGATGGCATCAGAAGCTAATGCAGAAGGGAAATACAAATCACACACAGCTCAGTTTGGGCGAGGCTTAAAAGAGATCTGTTTAAAAGCATATTGGGTTGGGAGTGAAGGGTTTGAGGTCAAGGTGACAGAGAGAGAGAAAGAGAGAGAGATGTTAGGAACCCATGTCTCAATCCAAGGAAGTCATCCCAAGGCTGAGTTGTGATAATTTCACTACGATACTGACCTTTAACAAGGTCAATAGATTTAATGTTGAATCAACACTAAGTGGCGGCATAAGAGCAGCCAATGGCCTAACATCAGAGTGGTTAAGAGAAGCAGCAAGATGCATTGGAATGTATAAGTAGAGGAGGAACCATGAAGGAGAAACGGGCTTTGCACGAACCTCAGAAATATCATTCCTGTATTTCCACGTATGCATTCTATTCCTTAGGAAATATAAAAAAATCTCACACGATCTCACTTATTTACACAATTTCCTCAAGAGGTCTATGGAAGAGAATCTTGACACCCATTTCACAAACTACAGGATTCAATTATTTCCCCAAAGTCACATCTTGGAAAAGTGCTGGTATCAGGAACACATTCTGTTTCCCTGAACTCCAAAACAATCCACACTAGAAGCATGTGGAAAAGAAAACGAAGCACAAATCAGTTCTTAGACTGGGCAATATATTAATAGAACTGATGTTAAATATTACTATAGAAAACAAGGACGAGGAAGAAAAAGATAGATGCAAGATGTCATTTAGGACAGAATTCTAAGAGTAGGATAAAAATGTCACTATAGCTAAGTAAAATTCCTTAAGGAATTAAGGTAGAGAAGCCACCAATCCAATAGCACATTCTTTGAAAACCTCCATCAAACTGGGGCACAAGACACATGTTGTCTTACACACCTGGTGTGTGAAAATGCATGAAAACAGTTCTGAGCTGAGGAAACAGCATCAGCAGGATAGTGATACACCCTGTGGGTTTCTGCCCTACATTTAAGCATCTATTCTGCCAACTAGATTCCCCCACATGACAGTGAGAGTTCTGAGCATGAATCAGTGGCCTAGGAAATCAGCCAGAGGCCAGCCCAGGAGGGTCAATGACTCTGGAAATCCTATCTTCTCTTGGGCCCTAGCTTCTCTCGGGAACTCTTGAGTGCACTGTCTAGGGAATGGACATGCTTGAAGCTCAGACTTGGGGGGCTGGGGGGGGCATGGGCAATATATATAATCTGAACTTTTGTACCCCCCATAATGAGCAGAAATTAAAAAAAAAAAAACTGGTGCCTTAGTGCAAAAGAGAAAGTATCTGCCCTTTTTCCAACCTCATTTCTCTATCTAAGCTGAACTCTGACACCAGTGAGTAACCACTCCCTAGATTCTGCTTGTTTGTGCTACTTCATGCTATGATAAGTACTACCAGTCCTGAAGGGAAGAGAAAGGAGAGATCCTTCCTGATGCTTAGAGTCCAGTGGTGTGCTGGTAAAGTTTAACAACTGGCTCTCTGGGGAACAGCCCTGACTTGTACCATCTGTGGATTTCCATGCTGTAAATAATCCCACCATTTCCACTTCAACCCATCAATGTGATGTCAAACTCCTTACAAAATTCCGAAAACATAGCAAGTAGGCACTAGCAGGAGAAGTGTTCAGTGTACCACTGGATCTATGCCTAAGGAGGTGAAATGCAGGAAAAGTAGATCTGATTCTCACGTGTGAATGCACATACGTGTATGTAAGTGTCCATGTATGCACATGCATGGTGGGAGGACATACAACTGCAAAGGACTAAATTAACTTTATTATAGTATGCATATTCTCACATTCACTTCTCCTTTTCCAGTGGTCATAAAAATAGGAAGATTCATAGCCACCTCCAGTGATAGAGATTTTGCTGGTCTAGAAGCACCATAAGTCTTCAGCTCTAAAGCTCAGATACCGTGTCTGGCACACAGTAGGAACTCTATGCACATTTGCCTATTTACTAATTAATTACTGAATGATTGATTTCTTCATCTTCCTTTCTCTTTTTCAACCTCTCCCAAGGATTATGGTACAAAGCTAGACTACTAGAGTTATAGTCAGGGTTTGGAACTAAGGCAGACAGTGTATTAATGCAATCCATCCTAGATCCTGTTTCTCCCACTATAAACCAAGATAGGGATGGTTTATGTGCCTCCCTTACTACGTGAGCAGGGTACAGAGATGCATCAGCTCAACTTCCATGGTTTAAAGAAAGGTTCCCTGCGGTTAGATATGGTGCTTATTTTAAACTCAAATAGCCTGTGAGAACACTGAGGAAACATTTAATTTTAGTGAAAGAGGAATGAAAGGTCTCCAAAAGTCTTTGAGTGCAAGGCAACTACTTAGCCAAGTGTCTTAGTTGGTTTTATGCTGCTATAACAGACTGCCAGAAATTCAGTTATTTATAAAGAAAAAAAATTACTTTTCACACTTCTGGAGGCTGGGAAGTCCAACATCAAAGTGCAGGCATCTGGTGTGGGCCTTCTTGTTGCATAATCCCATGGTAGAAGGCAAGAGAGGAAGAGAGTGAGAGTGAGACAGAGGAAGAGGGAGAGGGAGAGAAAGGGACAAGACTCACTCTTTTATAACCAACCCACTCCTGGGATATTAGCATTAATCTATTCATTCTGCCCTCAGCCTAACCAGTTCTCACAGGGCCCCACCTCCCAACACTGTTGCAGTAAGGATTAAGTTTCCTACACATGCTTTTTGGGGCACACATGCAAACTATAGGACTAAATAAACTGAGAAACCAAGTGATTTGCTTAACACTCTGCTTATGCAGAGAGTTATGTCTCATTTTCATCTTTCAAGTCTCAGTTCAATTGTCATCTCCTCAAAGAGGCTTTCACACATGCACGCGCGCGCGCGCACGCGCACACACACACACACACACACACGTACTCAGAGTCACACCCAGCTTACTATCCTGTCAATCTCCATGGAAAGTACCACTATATAAAATTACCTTAGACACTTACTTCTAAAGTAATAAATAAATTTACATTGTGTTTCATGCTACTGGAACATAAGACCCAGGCAAGTGGTAACTTCTCTGACTGGTTCACTTTCTCACCCCAGCTTCTATCCAAATGCTTGGCAAAACTAGGTTCTTGATAAATACATGTTGAGTAAACTAATGAATTCAATGGTACAGTAATTAGTAATCTCTTAATACTCTGGCGTTTATTGGATTGTTATTATCTCTACCTCTATTTTCTTCCTAATTGAACCTAAAATCAAGTTGACAAAAACTGAAAACTAAAACCAAAAAAATAAGAATACCATTTTTAAAACAACCCATTTATACCTGGAAAGATATTTCTTCTCTGATATCTTATTTGCCTCATTCAGAGAAAGACAGGTTTTTGTGAAAATCAGGGTGATCACAGACTACATATTTTTCCCCCATAAATGCTGAAAGTTTACCATTAAGAGGCCATTAAAAAGATATCTTCTCTGAAGGAATATATATATAAATAAACTGGACTTAAAAGCACTTTAAGGTTTTCATCAAGGCTAAATAAAGATTATTTCTCCCAAATAAAAATATCTAACTACTGAACTTATAAATCTTACCTACAAAAATCCTAGAGAAGAAAAACTCTGGTTTCATTTAAACTCCAAGTAATCAAGGTTTTACCTCATTTTTCAACTAAATAATCTTTCAAAATATTACTACTATGCTTAGATACTTAAAATCATTGTTGAGGTAAAAGGTCTTGTGAAATTGAGTTTTCTGATCTCCTTTGGTAGCAATATATACTTGCTTTTCTAGGATTCTATCAAGTAAGTTAGAATATGTCCTTTAGCTTTTTTTAGATGATTCTATCAGTTGACTGGCCTCATGTTTATGCACCAGAAATAAAAAAAAGGATCAATAGTTTCATTCCTCTTTTTCACAGGAATTTAAAAATTACTTTCATTTAAATTTAATTTTCTACAAGATTAAGTTTTGTTTTATAATTCAGTCCTTTTAAGAACAAATATTGCAAGGACATTCTTTAGAATTTATATGAACTCAAATAATTATATCTATGCAAAGAGGAGGGGAAAATAAATTTGTTTGGTGTAACTTCTTAGATAATTTCAAAAGTAAATTGTTTACTTGTTAAAGGAGTTTTTGAGATCTTTAAGAACAATTTTCTGATAATTCTTGCTGTTGGAAACATGGGATGAGAAATTCAAGGAGTCATTTAGGAAAGGGTTAATAGGTGCTACTTTATTTTTATAGACACACAGCTTGGGCAGCTAATGGGCTTCACATGTGAAACACCAAGTAAATCTTTGCTAATTACTTAGATCCTCCTCCTGGTTACAGAAAAGCATTAGAATAACACAGATCCTGAGCTCACTTGTTTTTAGTTCTGTGTTTGAGGATCACCAAAGCCAAGCAGGGTGTTGGAAAGAACTTTGTGATGTTATCCAAGCCTCATGTTGACTCCCAGCAGTCCCATACATTCCCTCAGACATACATTCATTTCTAGATGAAAGAGGAGCCCAGCAGTTCCTGGAAACTGCTGGAAGAAGCCAGAAATCCAGAGTGAGAAACACTTAGGACCTTGACAAACTAAACAAATTTCCTGACTTTCTATTTCACAATATGTAAAAATGTGGTAACGATACTTGCCCAACAGAGTGAAAATTAAATAAGATGCGGGGAAGCTTCTGAAACATAGTTAAAAGAGACTAAAAGGATAAAAAGTGCATGCCTCTTACTCTGGTGTAAAGTCATCCTCAACCCAGGGCCATCTAGGAAGTGCTTCCTCACAGGGCCAGCTTTATGGGCAGCTACACTTGATTTAATGCTCTACTATCACTGTTTTGAAATCTTTCATAATTTTGAATGTTAAAACCTCTCATTTTCATTTTTCACTAGACCCCACAAATTTTGTAGCTGGTCCTGCTTCCCCAGTGTTATGATATAAGCAGCTGATGCTGCTTCTTCTGGTCAGGGAGGGCCCAGGCTAACACTCTTTAGAGAAAGACTTAGAGCTGAGAAATTTAAAATCAACTTGAATTTGCCATTTCCTGGTGAAATATATATGCTACATGAAAATTCTCACTGGCCTGAGTCTTTATGAAAGTACTAAAATAGTAAATGAAGAGTTAAATCTTTCCAGAAACACCATTCTGAAATATTTAGAAGATTGAGTAAATTCTTATATTTAACTGCCTAATCTTCATCTGAAGGGTTAAGATAAGTTAGAAACAAATGACTTTTGGTTAGAAAACTGTTTTTTCAGACACTGAAAAATAAATGCTGTATATCTAATACTGTATTGTACACTTAAAATTTATGAAGAAGGTAGATCTTATGTTATGTGTTCTTACCACAAAAATAATAATATTAATACAGGGGGTGGGAGGAAATGTTGGAAAGTAATGGATATGTCTGTGGCCTTGATGGTGGTGATCAGCAGTCCCCAACCTTTTTGGCATCACAAACTGGTTTCATGGAAGACAATTTTTCCCCAGTCGTCGGAGGAGGGCGGGGAGCGATGGTTTGGGGATGATTTAAGTGCATTACATTAATCATGCACTTTACTTCTATTGTTGTTACATTGTAATATATAATGAAATAATTATACAACTCACCATAATGCAGAATCTAATGCCGCTGCTGATCTGATGGGAGGTGGAGCTCAAGTGGTGATGCCGGCAATGGGGAGCAGCTGTAAATGCAGGTGAAGTTTTACTGGCTTCCCGCTGCTCACCTCCTGCTGTACAGTCTGGTTCCTAACATGCCACAGACCCCTCAAGAACACATCAAATAAAAATAATATTTTCATTAATGAAAAATATTACTCTAATATTCTAAACCAATTTTTATATACTCCAGATAGTGCCAGGACTTAAAATTACCTGTATTTGTGTATATTCAAGCCTATATACGCTTTGGAAATATCTTCAGCTGACTTGAATAAAATGTTAGGAATCCAAATAATCTTTAGGTAATTATGATTCCTCTTTTACTTGCTGCTGAGTTCTATTTCAAAATGTGTGAGAAATTAATCCTTTAAATTTAAGTCACTTTTATATTGGTAAGGAGACACTAACACTCAACTCTTAAGATAAATATTTCTGGATTACAGCTCTTCATGCCACAACATAAACTAGTAGATCAGCAACAAGGTGTGCATGCTCTGGCAGCCTCTGAGACACTTCACCAACCTCAGCATAATGGCTGCTGCTTCACATCAGCCTTTTCAAATATTATTTTTATAAATATTTGATGTGTTCTTGAGGGGTTTTAATTGGCAGTCAAATGCCAGAACTACTTGCATGGCTCCACTCAACCACAAGGATGCAGGAATATCAGTCCTATGATTTTTCCAGAAAGAGAAAAAATTGATAATACCTGGAAAACAGCACTAATAGCTACCCTAAAATTACCCTTTAGGGACTTAATATTTAATTTTCTGTCATATTAGTTTTTTAATATATTAAATATCCTCCAATACCACAAGATTCTCTTGTGGCCAAGCCTAGCCTGAAACCATATAGGAAATCAAATTTTAGAATACATGGTTCCAACTTACCTAGCTGAGACACTATTAATATACCATAGACCAACACAAAAATAATAACTATGTCCTATGAGGGTTACACTATGAGTAGAGAAAAATATATGATAATAATACTATATAGGGCAAAAGATGGGCAATTGGTAATTATTTTGTTGCACTGGGAGTGATATAGCACTAATTTAATGTAGAATGTAATACATTTAGGTTGCATAAAATAGTGTCTAGGGTAACAAAGAAAGCATACCTTAAAAGCCATGATATAATTAAAACAGAAGATAAAAAACAGACCTTACACATATTTGATAAATTTAAAAGAGGGCAAGAAAAGATGGATAAAAAAATAAGGACAAGGTAAGATAAATAGAAAACAAAGAACATGATGGTAGACTTAAAACCAACTATATCTGTCATTATATTAAATAGAAATAGACTAGTTTAGTTAAAAGAAAATAGATTGTTAAAAAGAAATAAAACAAACCCACATCTATAATTTTTATAGGAGATCCACTATAAACACAAAGACACAGATAGAAAAGAAATTATAGAAACATATTAATCAAAAGTAAGCTATGGTGGCTTTATTAATATCAGGAAAAAAGACTTCAAGTGAAGAAATATGGTTAAAGATATATAGAGATGTGTCATTTTGGCAAAGAATAAATGAAACAAGAAGACTAAAACATCTAAAATTTATATTGACTGATAATATTTTTTCAAAATATAAAAAGCACAATTTGACAGAAGTAAAGAGAATAGAAAAAGCCACAACCATAGTTGGATATTCTAATAAACCTCTCTTAATAAATGATAGAAGAAGCAGTGACAAATCATCACAAATATGGAAGATTTGAACAATACTGTTAACCCACTCAATTTAATTGCTTTTTAGAACACCATATCCAATAACTACAGAATACACATTCTTCTCAAGTGCACACAAAAAGTTTAATAAACCAGGTCATATGTTGGGTTATTATCAGCAAATATCAAAGTGAAATATCAACAAATATCAAAGGATTTGCAACATAAATGGTCTTTGATAAACTGCAATTAAACTGAACTGAAAATCAATAAAAGAAAGGTAATGAGAAGACTCCCTAGTATTTGGAATTTAGGCAATCAATAAGAAAAATAGAAACAACTCAATAAAAATTGAACAAAACACTTGAAAATTCCCTTTACAAAAGAACATATCCAAATAGCTAGAAATTATGTGAAAAAGGTGCTCAATGTCATTACTCATCAGAAAAATATACATTATAACCATGCATGCTTATTAAAATGACTAAAATTAGAAACTAACAATACCAAGTGTTGTCAAAGTTAAGGAACTCTGAGGAGTTAAACACCGAAGAAAAATGAATGTATTTTCTTACATAAAGACATATACCAGAATGTGCATAGGAGCTTTATTTAAATAACCCAATTTGAAACAATGCAAATATTTACAAATAGAACATGTAAATACATAGAAGTATGCATACATTTTATTACATCATAATAATTTTAAAAAGAAAAGAATAAACTCTTGCAACATGCAAGAACATAGATGCAATAGCTGCATCTTAAAGGCATTATTGTTAGGTCTGGTGAAGGACAAACAGGTGGGAAGGAGGTGGCTAAAGGTGAAGAGTGGGAAATGAATTGTAGCTAGGAACCAAATTGTGTCAAGAACTATTCTTTGGTGGGAATATACCTAACTGAAAAGTTCCTAATAACTTTTGACTAATTTAGAGCTCATTACTATCTAATTAGCATAACATGAGTGGAGCTTCATGGAGAATTCCAGAAAAGACAGAGCAGGAAGGGAAATTTTTATATAACCTACTCTGGTATGTAACCTGTCATGTGATCTGTTATAGAACACCAACCTGTCAATCACCCCCAAAGGTGGGAAATAGCAACCAATCCTGCCAGGGGAAAGGCGGGACAAGCTAGTGGGCTTATAAAAGGCAACATGTCCTCAGCCTCCAGTATCCTTCTCCACTCCTGGAGATTGATCCGTTCCACTCTCTCTGGAACGTATTTCCCTTTGCATGGCTTCCTTTACTTTCACTCTTTCTTTTATGTGGTAAACTGTTTGTATAAAATTGTTCTGTGTCTATAATCACTCTGTCATGGGCTCAACTTGGTACCAGTACTCATTCTTAACACTGAGAACCAGGCGACCAGGGAACATCCACACAGACAGACCTAACATTATGTTAAACAAAAGAAGCCAGACACAAAAGAGTACATATATTATGTTTTCATATATATGAATTTCAAGAATGAGCATAGCAAATTTACGGCCATAAAAGTTAAGGCAGTGATTCTTTTAGGGCCGTATTGAGATGGAAAAGAGTATAAGCAATCCTTCCTGGTTGCTGGAAATATATATCTTGATCTTGGATATTGAAATGGGTACATACATAATTAAGCATCCATTGAGCCAGAAGCTTAATATTTCTCCACTTCCTGTTCTTTCCTGATGTAAATTTTACCTCATTATATAAGGGAGAAGAGAAGTAAATATATAAATTATCTGACCATTTGCAACCAGATTTTTATACATCTCTAATGTCAATTCTTTTACAGATGACTAGTTTGCTAAAAAGAACTGTTTCTGCTCCATCCTGTGTGGTTAAGCATCTGTGACCCTCCAAGCACAATGACATTAGCACAAATGTAACATTTGTGTTGTCTACCAACTGCTTCACTCCTATTGACTAAACAGAAAATTTCACTGGGAACCAGCAGTTTCCTGAATGCTACCATTGCTGTGTCTTAAAGCAGTGGTCCCCAACCTTTTTGGCATCGGGGATCAAATTTCATGGAAGATAATTTTTCCACAGTCTGGGGGTGTGGGGTGGAGAATGGTTTTGGGATGATTCAAGTGCATTACATTTATTGTGCATTTTATTTCTATTATTATTAAATTGTAATATATAATGAAATAATTATACAACTCATCATAATGCAGAATCTAATGCTGCCACTGATCTGACAGGAGGCGGAGCTCAGGCAGTGATGCCAGCAATGGGGAGCAGCTGTAAATACAGATGAAGCTTTGCTCACTTCCCTGCCACTCACCTCCTGCTGCGCACTGGGTTCCTAACAGGCCACAGACTGGTACTGGTCTGCAGCCCCACGTTGGGGACTGCAGTCTTCAAGGGTAGAATATCTTGAGACAGCTGCACGTTTGTATATAATTTTTCATAGAAAATTCACCTCTTAGAATATTGTCCTTTTAATTAGAGTCTTCTAGTACAGGGATCACCAACCTATGGTGAGTTGTAGAATTATTTCATTATATATTACAACATATTAATAATAATAATAGAAATAAAGTGCACAATAAATGTAAATGCACTTGAAGCATCCCGAAACCATTTACCTCATCCTTGGTCCTTGGAAAAATTGTCTTCCATGAAAATGGTCCCTAGTGTCAAAAAAGTTGGGGACCACTTTCTAGTATAATATAAATGTTCATATAAAATAGTGTCTATATAGGAAACAAGTTATCAGTTCCTTTATCTCATTTCTCACCTGAAATACTTTTGGGAAATCCTACTTTAATATCTTAAGGTGAAAGTTGTTTGCCTTTAAAATAATTTTTATGTGTTTTTTATGCCTGTTGAAAGAATTGTCAAGAGTAAATCTATTTAAAATTAAAGAATCTGTATTAAGTCTATAGTTTTATTTTTAATCTATTTGTATTCATTAACAATCTTATTTTTCAACCACAGAGATATAGAACATGATGTAAGCACTCTAACCTGGGAGTAACAAAAATGTTTTTTAAAACAATATTAGGCCGGGCGCGGTGGCTCACGCCTGTAATCCTAGCACTCTGGGAGGCCGAGGCGGGTGGATCGCTCAAGGTCAGGAGTTCGAGACCAGCCTGAGCAAGAGCGAGACCCCGTCTCTACTAAAATAGAAAGAAATTATATGGACAACTAAAATATATATAGAAAAAATTAGCCGGGCATGGTGGCACGTGCCTGTAGTCCCAGCTACTCGGGAGGCTGAGGCAGTAGGATCGCTTGAGCCCAGGAGTTTGAGGTTGCTGTGAGCTAGGCTGATGCCATGGCACTCACTCTAGCCCGGGCAACAAAGTGAGACTCTGTCTCAAAAAAAAAAAAAAAGAAAAAAAAATATTAATATGATTAGTTATTTCAGCTATTTCCTTTATAAGTAAGTTAAATAATTTAATGCTGAAGAGATTTTTTATTTATCAACCATATTATACTCTTCTACATGATAACATGGTTTTTCTTCTTATTTCTAAACCTACATTCAAATCATATGATTGAATGAATAAAACAAGAAACAAAAAAAGTTTTGAAAGGAAGTGTAGGTGCTTCATTTAGCTTAAAAATAATTTGAATTGAATTTTTCAATTTTCAACTATTTATTATGGCATTTAAAACTGTAACATAAATTTATATGTTGACTAAAATTTAACAAGTGATTGTATAAAAGTCAAGTGAAAGAGGCTTTCTACAACTTCTAAAAAAAAGGTCATGACACATTATTTTGAAGGCAGAATTCAGCAGTAATTTTGGAAATAGTTAGGCATATTACTTGGCAAAGAGGATATAATTAGGGTTTCGAATAGGAAAATTTGAGGTTTTATTTTCTCACACTTGGAAAACAGTGTTCAAATCAGTAGGAGAGAAAAAAATAAGTAAATATATGAAGTTGTGAAGAGTTCTTCTGTTCTATTAATGCTGAGAGTAGCTTGGCCACCAGCTTCATATAGACTATCTCCAAAAACCAAAGGGCAGATTCTAAACTCCAACTGATGTTCAATTCATCTGTTTTTGGTAAGAATCCTGCACATTCATTTTTTTTTTCCTAATGGAGATTGATCTAATATGTATCATTCAATGTATCTTTTTATAATTTCATATATCTATTAAAAGCATAGTATATATATATATATACTTGGTCATAACAAAATAAAAATGTAACTGAAGTGAAATTCAAGTGATTGTAAATTTGCTAATTCTTCACAATATGTGATAGGGCCTCCTAAAATATTCTTCGAAAACAGTGGTCAGTGAAGAAAGATAGTAATCATTTTTAGCTTTGCAGGCCACTCACAGTCCCTATCACAACTATTCAACTCTGCCATTGTAGTGCCATAGGCAATTCATAAAGAAATGGGTGCAACTGTGTTCCACTAAAACTTTCTTTACAACAGGTGGCAGAATGGATTTGGTTCATGAACCATACTTTACTACTCACTGCTCGAAAATGTAAAACCAAATATAAAACACATAATTTTACCGGGATCATTGTTCTTGTTTGGTATGTGTTTGTATATGGGTTTTCACATACTGTTTCAATTTTAGTCAGTAGTTGTTGACTTCGTATTATAAAAAATGAAAACGTTAGCACATTTACCCTATTCCCTTTCACTGAAGTCTGATATTTTGTCAGTTATATTACAAATAATGTTCTACAAACCAGCAACAGTGGAACCTAAATTTATCTTTATCTATCCAGCTTTCCAATCATCAATCAAGATGTCTTAAACTATTCTTGAATTAAAAGTGAATATTCTCTAGAATACTGTGAGAAAAAAACCCTGTATGTAAACAAGCAAACAAATACAAAGATTTCACTAAGCAACCAGCAAGAACACTACAGGAGGTTTAACTATTTTATAAGTGATTAGAGAATTTTGATTCCATTGCTTTGTATTGTTCTTGAGCTATAGATTCATATTATACTGAAATCCACCGCCTCACCTAAATACCCTTTGGTTACTATCTTTAACCCTCTCCCTCCAATAAGAGGATGATAGATAAGATTTTACCAGAACACTAGAAAAAGAAATATGTTATAAATGAGATGTCCTCTAAAACTGGAGAAATATTTGTAATAAATTTGTAAACAGATAATGTAATAAGTTGTATGATTATGATTATCACGTGTGTTTGGCATGTTGAGGGAAGAGAGGAATGAATACTGTATGTGGCAGATGCTTCCCACCCACATTCCCTCTCCGGTAGAATCAGTGCACCTTGGTCAACTTCCAACAACTATCACTTTCCTTTCATTGCCTGAGGGCTTTCCTATGCCTCTGGAGCCAGCTCTGCCACCTACATGATAGGATGTAAGAGCAGGGGAATTAATGATTGCAGGAATAGTCCTCAAGCAATGGCTCACAGGAGTCCAAGTATACATATTCCAGCTCCCTTGCCCACCCGTTGGGTCTGTTTTACATCGATCTCCAGAATTCCTTCAGTGGGATTAAGTTTCAGGTGCCCGTGCACCTAGTTCTTCATTCTCTACTATTGATTGCTTTCCCTTCCCGTTCCTATCTCACTTTTTTGTTTCCTGACAGGTTCCTTTACCTCTCATATTCTAAAGCAAATATTATTTGTTATTATGCCTACTTAACACATCAGAAAAGCGAGGCTTAGAGATTATAAGCAAAAACTATCTGTGAACACAGATCTTCCTGTTTGTGGAGTCCTTGCTATTGGACACTTTATCTTTCAATACAATTTTGTGAATTTTACTCTTAAGAAGCAATAGTAGAGGCCAGCAGTATTAATAATTAACCTTTATTGTGCTAACTTTACATCAGGTACATTACAAGTGTCATCTCACTTAATCTTTCCAATAATTCTATAACATAAGTACTATTATTAAACACTTTTAACTAAAAAACTGACACACAAAGAAGTTAAATAATTTTGGATGGCAGTGTCAGCACTTGAGCCAGCTTGTACTCAAAAGTACAAACTTTTAAACCCTTCACTATGCTGCCTCCCAGGAGAATAGTGCTTTACAGCTCAATTTTCAAACAAAATAATCAGTTATGACTTTTGCTATGCCTCTAATTGAAAGAATATAATGGAAGCATTGCTGAAAGTTTGTGGCTATTTTCTGATGAGATTTTGTCTGATGATGATAATAATGGTGATGATTAATGGTGATGATTATCATCATTGATGGTGATGGTGATGATGGTCAATAATAGTTAAATTATTATTAAATTATTATTAAATTATATTATTAAATTATTATGATGATGGTGATGATGGTCAATGATGATGGTGATGATGGTGATGATGGTCAATAATAGTTAAATTAGATCTATTTCTTCCTGTGGTATATTTTGCATGACATCACAACAAATCTGCTTATGATCCAGAATGTGCAATGTCCATTAATATTTTAAAGATAAGGAAACTAAGGCTTAAATAGTTTAACCTTAGGTAAGTTCAAGGTCACACAAATAGTAAGTGGTAGCACATAGATTTAAATCTAGGTTGTTAGACCCAGCAAAATTTTCATAATTATTTCATTGCTTCAGCTGTCCACCCATTAATAATATCATAAAAAGTGTTTCAGAGGGCTGGCTTCAGAGAAGATTCATTTTCAAGTGAATCAGATTTCCTTTCCTGACATTCATCCCCATCCTCTTTTTCCAATTGTAAGGACTTCTATCATCTCACCTTATCCTTTTTTAACTTTTGTTGACTCCAATTTATCATCACTCCCTAAACAATGAATGTCTTGTAGGCCTCCCAAGTAGGTTGGATAGTGATGCTGAAATGAAAGGGTATACACATTGCCAACAGCTTCATTTGTCTACAAAATCCTCCCTTCTTTACAAGAAAAACTCATTGCTAAGTGGTTTATTTATATATTTGTTGTTGGTGTTTTTAAACGTGACCTCATCTTAAATTCCAGATGGCAGCTGTGTAACCACTCTGCCTATGCAAAAATCATGGACACTGTAGAGTTAAAATTGCTCTTGGTCTTATCTCTAAGGAAGCCTTCTTCATTTTCACCTTTCTACTGTTGCAACATTTCTCTCTCTACTGTTTAATCTCTTCTCTCTCACACACACACACTTCATCCCACTCTTTCTCCTTTCTTTTTCTCTTTTTATACACAGAAATACACAAGCATTCCGGGTTCTTACGTGTGTTTTAAAAATTGCTCTTATACGATCAGATTTCATTCATTCACTCATGGGAAAGTGTTAAAATCAAAATCTTCATCTCCATAGGGCTTTTTGCATTTTGAGTCTCACCTGCTGCTTGCAGAATGAAATTTTATCTCATTTAAAGGAATTTCATACATCAGTGACCAGCTATTACAGGGAATAGGGTATCTTCCTTAAAAATCTGTGTAAGCACAGCCTGGCCTGGGCTAATGGGCAATGAAAGTTTAAGAGGCATTGCTAGGCATATCTTAATAAGCATTGGCCACAGTAATGATTGCCTGCTAGTTTGTGTTTTAAATATGCACCCCTTGGGACCCACTCTGAAATTAAGTTTGGTACCACCAACATTGCAATAAGCAAAAGCCACACAATAACCAACCATATCCCTTTCACTTTCTAAACACATTTATCAAAACCTAGCAAGACATCACCCCCAATTGAATAAACAAAACTAAGATCAGTGCCTTTTCCTCAGGGGTGTTCTATGTTTGCCAGCAGGAAAATGTTAAGCTGACACCATTTATTCACAGCACTGATAATCCAGCAACTTCGTTGAGCATCTCTGCTGCTCAGGGGAAAGATTCTTTGATATGGGACCTTGCTTTCAGCTAGTTCACACTCCTCTCTCTCTCTCTCTCTTTTTCTCCCTCCTTAGAGGGTTTCTCTATCTGTAGGCTTGGCTGCTGGTTTCTGACGGCACAGCCAAGTTGCAAACTAACCTGTTGATTCTTTTTTTTATGTAGGAAAATTTGCTTCTATAATTGCCTCAGGGAGGAGAAAATTTCCAAGAGGAAAAGAGGTAACACTTTCATTCACAATTCTAGTGGGAAGTTTCAAGATAATCTCCTCACTGAGAATTTCATTAGATTTTACCTGCCTCATTCCCACGGAAGCTTTAAGACTCAGCTGAGATGTCATCTCTCCAGGGAAGACTCCCTGACTACTGAATCTTCGTTAAATTGCTCTTCTCAATGGTTCTGAACTCCCTTTCATTGTTGCTCTTATCTTCCCGGATTTTAATTTTCTAATTGTCTGCCCTATTGGGTTTTGAGGTCTTGAGAGCAGTGTCTATTCCTGTATAATATATGGCTGTAGCCCAAATATCTAACTGTTCAGCTAATGCAAACATTTTATTTAAGGAAAGAAAAAAAAAAAACACATTTTTATTCCTCAGTGGAATTCTGATGGGAGTCAGGTGTGGTTTAGTGAGATCAGTTCATCCTCATCTTGACCCTAAAGCCTTCAAAGTCATGTGGATCAGTTTGTAAATCTCTACGATGCCACAGAAAAATTTAATTGCAATAAGTTTATTTAACTCAATGCTGATTGGAGGATTTCTTATGCTATCCCAAAGCTCTAGAGTCTGCAAATATATTACTTTTAAGTACAACCATGACCCAGAGATTCAGAAGAACAGAAATAATGTTTAGCACTCATTTTATATATATATAAATCCTCATCTTAGAAGCTTCATAACCTGGTTGAAAAAATAATGTGATAAGTAATGTTTATCTCAAAAATGAAACATTAGAGGGGTATTTCTATAAAATGGAAGTTCCGTCAGTCTTAGGACCATACTACACTCCAGAATTTTCATGTGCTTTACATCCTATAGCAGAAAACCTGCAACTAAAAACAGAGAAATTATATGGAGGGCAAAATACTGTTAAAGAAAAAAATATAAAAAATATCTATTGTTTCAGGTTCTAACTGTTTTTTTATCATTTTTTTATTTCAAAATATTAAGGAGGTACAAATGTTTTTGGTACATGGATAGTTTTTATAATGCTTAAGTCAGGGCTATTAGTGTGTCCATCACCTGACTAGTGTTCACTGTACCTGTTAGGTAGGTTTGTACCTCTTCCCTCCTCCCCGCTCTCCCTTATTGATTTCCAATGACTTTTACTTTTCTCTGTGCCCCTGTGTGCCTATTGATTAGTTCCAAATTATTAGAGAGTACAGCTGGTGTTTGTTTTTCCATTCCTGAGATACTTCACTTAGGATAATGGTTTCCAGTTCCACATTAATTCATTCCTTTTATGGCTCAATAGTACTCCATGGTGTGTGTGTGTGTGTGTGTGTGTGTGTATGTGTATACACACACCACATTTTGTTAATCCACTCGTGAATTGATGGGCACTTAGGTTGATTCCACATCTTTGCAATTGTGAATTGTGTTGCAATAAATATTCGAGTGCAGGTGTTCTTTTGATCAAATGATTTCTTTTCCTTTGAGTAGATATCCAGTAGTGGAATTGCTGGGTCTAATGGTAAATCTGTATTCATTTCTTTGAGGAATCTCCATACTGTTTTCCTAGAGGTTGCATACATAGATACCCACCAGTGTAAGTAAAATCACCCAAAAGCTAAAGCTCATAGCTCATATAAAACAACAGCACAAGAGGAAAAAGAAAGCAATAAGGTACTACCCATCATGATGAAAAGAACAGCATCCTGTGTATCAATTCTATCACTCAACATTAATGGTCTGAATGCACCACTCAAAATACATGGGCTGGCTGAATGGATGTTTTTGTTCTTAATCAGCATCTCAGTGTCATTTTAAAACTTAGATATAGGTTGAGGATAGGAAGAAATTTAGGTTGAAGATAGAAAGAGAAGAGAAAAACCTCAAAAGTTTTGGAATTTTTTTCTTTCCTGTGGTTAGTATTAGGGAACAGTGAGCCTAATCAGTTCCACCATGCTCAGCCACCAACATAGGAAGCTATAGATATTAACAAGTATCAAAACAAAACCCACCTTTTTTCCCAGAAGTCTGTGTGCACCATTTCCAACTGCAATACTCCACTGTCTCCTGTTCGGAATTATCAGGGCTCTGAAACAACCTGTAAAGAATAAATTGAGAAAAACTGTACTGTTAGTGAAGAGTGAGAACTTCAGGGAGGAGGATCTGAATGAAATATGGTAATGAACCGAAATGCTTGGAACTGTTTAGGGATTAATAACTGCCGAATGGGAGTCAGGGAAGCTGCGAACGCAGCCAGAGACAGAGCCCCGATTAAGTACTGGGAGTTGACATTATTGGTAATACAAGATTTTGTTGAGTTTTGGGAGTCAGAGGAAGAGTGGATCCTAAATCTGTGCCTACCTGCCTCTGCTTCTGCCCTGCTGCAGCTGCCTGAGGTTGGTCCTCTTGCTGGGCCTTGGAGAGGCAGATGTGTTATGACATGAAAAGCCCACTCTCACAAGCAAGTGAAGCCTCAAAATAGGCTACAGATACTACTCTTTTTGTTTCCAATCTCCACCTTGGGAATAAAGTCTTTTAAATACATGTATTGCATATTAAATTACACATAATCACCATAAAAATTATACAAGCAATACAAAATCTTCAAAGAAAAAGGAAAACAGTATGCCAATGACAAGAATTTATAAATCTTTTAAATGTTTCAAATTGAAGAACATCATTCCAGATGTGTTTCCGTGTAGAAAGGCAGATAGAAATACTAATGATTGAAAAATTACATACAATTGTGATTAAACATCTTACGGTATTATATTAAAATTACTAAATTTAATTTTACTTCCCCCAAAAGAAATCCTAAAGAAAAACTGAACAAAGTGCTGGCCTCATTATAAATATTTTTTGTGAAAAATAGATATTAATTGGTGATCATTGAAATATAAAATTTTAAAAAGATAGAATTAAGAAAAAAATCATTGCAAGTTTTGTTTGATACATTGTATTTTTAAAACTCACATTTTATATTTAGTATTCAGTGATTCCATTCTATGAAAAATGAGGCAAAGTATACTTCTTTCTATCTTCAATCCCCGACAGTCCCCCACTTTTATTAATTATCCTGTTACTATTCCATATTCAAGCTTTATAATTGCATAAGGTGGTACAAATGTAAGCAACTGAGTCAAGGTTCAATTTCAAGATCCCAAATAGTGACTTCTAATACTTGATTTTTTTACAAAATTTTCATCATAATATTTTATTTAGGAACTATGTAGCATAGATTTTTTAATTCAATTTAAGAATTCTTGGTTTGTGTCCAATAAAATTGCCTAAGTTCAAATATGGGTCTATCACTTCAAAGTTGTACAAACTTGAGCACTTCACTCATCTCCATAAGCAGGAGTAGTTTCCGCTTGTATAAGACAGAGAGAATAAATTACTTACCTTATTGCTTTATTGTAAAGGTTAAATGAAATAATTCATACTTTATAATTCACATAATTCATATTTAGTACTTATCATAGTGCTTAACAATAAGTGATCAATCATTGATAGTTATGTCCTTCTTATTATTGTTATTGTTATTTTTAGTGGTGGCATTATATACTCCCCTACCAACCTCAATCTAATTTCATAGAATGCTACTTCTCAAAAATCGGCTCCAGTGGTACTGAAGTTTTTGGATCTCAGAATACCCCACGTCCTCCCAGGCCTCCATACGTGACACTTGCAGTTCTTTCTGGTTGAATGCACTTTCCCATCTTTATAAGAACTAAGTTTGTCCACCTGCCAAACTGCTAATCTTTTTAGGAATCTCTTTTACACACCTCTAACTAAGAGACATTTACTGATTTCCTTAAGTTATCATAGGTATCCCTTTCCCTGGTTTCCATTTTATTCTGCAAATTTCTGTATCGTAGCTTATCACATTCACCATCTTTGTGGTCTCCATTTTGTCTCACTCTCAGTACTTTTCTTTAAAGAAGGGCAAATTTGTCTGTATGTGCTCAGACTTCAGCATCATTATCACCATCTTCATCATCATCATTACCATTATGATCAGATAACATTTATTGTGTTTACCATGTAAGAGATATTTGTTTTATAAATCATACCCATATTACATGAATAATAGAACTTTCCTACTGGTTTATAGGAGAATTAAATTATCCCCATTTTAGAGCATGTGAAAGGAAGATATAGAAATGTTTGGAAAATTGACCAAGGTCCTACAGCTAAGGATGACAAAGCTGTAGTCTTTAATTCCACAGCCCAAATCCTTAATGGCATGCTGAATAAAATAAATATTCAAATGTTTTGTGAACAGTGAGTATGTGATTACCAAAATAATTTTTAACCCAAACACAACATATTTTTGAGGAATTATTAAGCAATTAATAAATCATGCACTAGATTAAGGAATGTGAAGGATAGAAAAAAACTGCTATATATAGTCACAGATCCTGCCCTCAAGCATTTAAAATTTGGTTGAGGACACAAAAAAGTCTGGAATATACATATAAAAAAATTTAAATGACATGAGTATGCTCAAATGGATTGTACTGAATTTCAGAAATATTAAAATTCAGTGAAGGTCAGTGAATTGGAGAAGAATGTTATTAAGAGATCATTTTAAGAGCCAATGTGTTATACTCTACTTCAAAATTCTTCCTGATTCTTCTATCTTGAGAATGCAGTGCTCTTCAGTTTCTATGAGTCCAGAAGATAAGAAATTAATTGAAACAGTTATAAAATCACTAGTATCTCATAGAGCAAAATGTCAAGAGATATTTTGTGCATGCTTGAGCTTTGAGCACATGCACATATGGAGAAAGTAAACATACTGTCACTATCTTTAAAATATTACCCTAAATACAGAAATATGAATTTTCAAATGACTTTTAGTTGAAATGTGAACACTTGCCTTAATTTGTGTTCTCTTTTATGGTTTATTACACATTATTTCAATGTCATACAAAGAAACTATGTATTGTAACCATTATCATTTCACTGTGTAACTATTTGTATCCCAGTTCTTTTCCTTATCAATCAATACAGTGATTTACATAGAAAAGCAACTTAGAGATCTAGAAAATCTCTATCTAGAAAGGGGTTTCTTTCAAAAATCCTCAGGCCAAGAGGTCCAAAATTACCTCGAGGTTGATTTTTATATATATATATATGTGTATATATATATATATATATAACATGTATATTTTATACAAGTCATTTACTGCTCACATTAAGGTGGAATCAAATCTCCTCCCCTGTATTCAGAAGATTGTAATAAAGATGTTCTATTGGAAATGATTGGCTAGAAATACTGAGATAGGTGAAAAAAAGAAAGCTGCCCACTCTCCACCTTTCTCAGAATTTGCGTCATATGCTTTCATTAGGACTGGGTATGTAAAATGTGAATCACAAATCCAAGAAAAAATTGTGCTTTTTAAAAATCTATATCAGAATTAAATGGCATTTTCCCCTACACTAAAAACTGAATAATTTAAAAGCTTACAACTATATCCTGGTGAACTAATTCATATATGATTTTATATTTCCTAAAATTACTGAACCACAAAATTATTCTCTATATTAAACTTGAACTAACTCAATATTATTATTAATTTTTTTTTTTTTTTTTGAGACAGAGTCTCACTTTGTTGCCCTGGGCTAGAGTGCTGTGGCGTCAACCTAGCTTACAGCAACCTCAGACTCCTAGGCTCAAGTAATCCTCCTGCCTCAGCCTCCTAAGAAACTGGGACTACAGGCATGTGCCACCATGCCCAGCTAATTTTTTTTTCTATATATGTTTTTAGTTGGCCAGATAATTTCTTTCTATTTTTAGTAGAGACGGGGTCTCCCTCTTGCTCAGGCTGGTCTCGAACTCCTGAGCTCAAATGATCCACCCGCCTCAGCCTCCCAGAGTGTTAGGATTACAGGCGTGAGCCACCATACCCGGCCCTAACTCAATATCTTATCCAGGTTAAGATTTCAAATAATGAGATAGGTTTCTGATTTAATCTTATTATGTTTAGAAAACTCATTATTTGTGTGTGTGTTTGTGTGTGTGTGTGTGTGTGTGTGTGTACACGCATGTGTTTGAATTCTTATCATCTAGCTGATATATTATTTTCCCTTGTTTAATTCCTTAACAAAAATTTCACAGTTATATTTGGTTGACTAGATACATAGTTTGGAATTCTTATTGATGAATTAAACATTTTCTTTAAAATTCAGTATATACAGTCATCCCTTGGTATCCATTGGGGGTTGCAACGTTCCAGGATCCCTGTGGTAAGCAACATCCATGAAATACTCAGTTCCCTAATATAAAATGGTGTAGTATTTGCACATAACCCATGCACATCCTCCCATATATTTACATTATTTCTAGGTTATAATACATAGTACACTGTAAATGTTATGTCAATAGTTGCTATACTATGTTGTTTAGGGAATAATGACAAGGAAAAAGTGTCTGTACATGTACATACTCAATGCAAACACAACCACCTATTTTTTCCCCAAATATTTTCTATCTTTGGTTGGTTGAATCCGTGGATGTGGAACCCATGAATATAGAGGACCAACTGTATATGAATACTCGCCATTTTGCATTGTTCTTCCATTGAAAAAAGTAGGGACAGATGTGTCCATGGTTCTTCCAAACTGAAGAAAGAATTCTAATTTTGAGGCAATGACACGTTTAAGCCATTCTTCCTACAGGTTCTAGTTATAAATCAATAGTGAATGAAGGATTGAACATGAAAATAGAAAGACATCTATTTTTTTTTTGTCATTTCTTTGTTCAGTGTAGTCTATAAATGCGTTTTTGATTAAGATTAAATTCATCAGTGTCATTCCTTTTACAGAGACTGGTGGGTAGAAAAATAATAAAGAAGATAAAAATAAAGCACTGAAAAAGCACAAAAACCATAATAACAAAAAAGAGACTAAAAAACAATGAACATGAGAAGAATGTGAGACACCACAGTCTTATACAGACAGATGAGATCTGAGAGTCTAAGAACCAAATTGTATTGTTGATTCTGTAACAACCAAGAAGCGTGATCTTGAATTAGTCACAAATCACTCTGAAACAGTTTCCTAAATTTTGAAATAAAAAAGTTGGTCTAGATCGTACTGAATGACACTCCCAGACCTTAAAATTGATGACTATTTTATTCCAAGAGCATATGATGAAAGAGAAAAGAAGATATATGGCAATAAAACAGAGAAGTAAAAGGGAGCAAATGAAGTGACAATTTAGTAAAATAATTCAATTATAGGAAAAATTAATGATTAATAAATGAACTAGGGAAAAGATTTTTACCTAGCTCTTCCCGTATTTTCTGTCTTGTACTTAATGTTAATCAATTCAATATTATTGGTCTTTGTTTACCATATTTTTTTTTTAGTAAAATGGTAGTGATTCTAGGAGCATAATAACAGCAGGCACATAAAATAAACATAGAAAGTATCTTTCAATTGAAGAACGACCAGGAAGAAAATTAGTTCAGGTTTTTCCACCTTAAATTTTTAGCTCTGCAAATAAACCGTTTAAGCACACTCTGGGAAGAAATAAGGGAATTTCAAAAAAAATAATTTGATCCAAATAGTTTATTAGTCATCAATTCTCTTGAAATCAATGCACTGATTCTCCAGTTTTTGAAGTGACCCAAAAACCCAGGGCTTTGAGCCCAGGTGTATATCCCAACATTATCATTCAGAATAAAGCGACTCAACTAAGTCGTTTCTCTTCATTTATAAACTAATTTAAAAATGCTTCAAATATTTTAAATCTACTAGTTGTGTCATTTAATTTAAATGTAGCATGACAGTGACTTTATCTTCATTCCCAAAGTGTTATTGAAATGATGAATCCATCACTAATAAAGACAAAGGTTGCATAACTTAATAGCAAACACTTCTATATGAGGCATTTTTTAAGCCTTTCATCTGTGCTGAATCATTTAATCCTTACAACTATATAAAATACATACTATTATTATTCTGATTTAGAGATGAGGAAACTGAGGCACAGAAATTTTCATAACTTGCTTAATATCAAAGAAAGTATAAACAGAGAAGACAGGATTGAAATCCATGTGGTTTGGCTCCAAGCATCTTGTTCTTAAAACACTTACAATATAGTGATACATACATGAAAAAAATTAAAAATTCTGAAGAGCACTTTTTAAAAACGTGTCAGGAACAATTGAAGCCAAAAAAGAAAAGTGAGTGTCCAGCCTGGCCAAGCACAATATGCAGATGAACAGTCAAAATGAATTTAAGAGGAAAATGGAAGGACACTCCTACTAAATACCATTATAATAAACTTTCTATTAAATAACTTCAAATATGTCAAGATGAAATTATTTAAGAGGACTTTCCAAGTACCAAGAGGTTAAATACAGAAGGCTGCAGAAACAGATCATTGCAGCCACTAATGCACATATGCCTGTGTGGCCCTGGGACGCAAATTCCTCATTTCATGTATTTATATATTTTGTCATTTAATTCTCATGACAATCCAGATAGTCTCATTATCTTCCCCATTCCAATCCCATCACTATCTCTGTTTTACAGAGATATAACAAATATAAACAAAACAACAATAACAAAAAACTGCCACACAAAGAGATGGGGTAACTTGCCCAGCGAGCTTCTCACAATAATTAGGTGATGAAACTTAGGCCTTCAGAGCTTTAGATTCAAGACACCTCACCTTCGTGCTAAATTCCCTCTTGCTTTAAAGTGTTGTCAGACTAGTTATCTATAAATATACTTATCTGGTCTGTAGATGTTGTGGATGACTTAGGAACCACTGCTGACCCAAGGGAAGGCGAGGAAGAGAAAACATAGATACCCACAAGTTACTGGCCCATCAGATTTGCAGCCAGTCTGACTCTAGTGGTCAGAAGTAACCTCACCTCGACTTATGATTCTTTTAATATAGGCATTATTTGAAGTTTTTGCAAGATGTAGAACATCTTCTCAAGCAGAATGATAAACTGGAACTTAAAAATGCGGAGAAAAAATACATTTATGTAACAGTAAACAAGCAGAATTTTATCATTGAAATGAGCATTATTCTGAACTAAGCCAACAGGGATCACTATAATACACACAAAGAGGAAGGTAGGAGAAGTATAAATGATAATAATAAACCTCATCTTTCTGAGACACGTTTAGGCTCTTTCCCTTCTCCACTTATGGATCAAATGTTTAAAGGAAAATTTCTTCACTGTTCAAGTCATTTTGGAAAGCATCCCTTTACCTAGACATTGTTGGCCCTGTGGAGCCAGGTTCTGGTCCTGTTATGCTGCCAGGACCTAATACTTAACTGTATTTTAATCTGCAAAGATTATTTTTGCACAAAGATTATGGAAAAGAAAATATTTCTCTAGTTGCAGCATGCAACTAGGGACATAATTTTTCTCTTTGAAAAGGGTTGCAGTAAGTCCGCAGATTCTATTTAGGCTAACTTGAGTGCTTTATTCAAAAAGTTGCCTTTCAAATGCCAAAAAGGCTTTTGTTTTCAGATCTTCAGAGAAGCCTAGTAATTCCCAGTGTCAAGGGCACAACAGAATCTGTGATCTGCAGGCAACTCAGCTCATCAGCATTAATTATTGCTCTGCCAGGCTTGTAAACAAATGTAATCAGAAGCCTTATGCAGAGGCTCCAGTGAGGATGCCACCTATTTCTCTGCCTGCTCATTCCCAGTCTCCTTCCAGCTCTCCTCTTCCTTCCTATTAACTGTTGGCTTTCCATGCTTTTGAGCAGTTCTGATTTCTCTTCTTATATTTTGCTTTCTCCCTGGGTGGGCACATCTGCCTTCTTGGCTTCAGCTAAAATCTCTATTATAATGACTTCTAATTATACATTTGGGGCATCAGCCTTTTTCAGAAGTTACACACCTGTCTTTTTGATTGCTAAGAAATGCAACTCAAGCCACCATTTCCAAAACTGGCTCATGCTATTTCTTTACCCTCAAACTGATACCTGCTTCTCCCCTGGGCTCTCACTCTGAGCCAATGTCTCCACATTGCATAAGCAGCATGCATAAAAAGAAAACCTCAGATTCATCCATGACTCATCTCTCTCCTCTACTCCCACATTACCCCACCACAACCAGTCATTGGATCCCCTCAGTCCTGCCCCAGGACTCCCCACAATTGTTCTACTTGATAACTATTGCCTCATGTCAATTTCTCTTCATTTCCCAGTTGAATGACTCCCAGGCCCCATTAGTCTGACTCTCGCCTCACTTATCTCCCTCACTCACAACAGCATTATCTTTCTAAATATCAAACATTTTGTTCTTCTGTTTTCCAAAATTTTAGTGAATTTTTTACAAAGAAAATTTGATGAAATAGATAAAAGTTTTAACTTTTTCTTTTTAAATCTTGAGAAGTTATTTTCTTACCTATAAGTTTGCTTCATGTTACTCTCAATATAAATCAAAACTATTTAACCTGACATTTAAGACAAATGGCCATTATATATACTCAAGACATTATCTGCTACTCTTTTCTCCATAGACATTATAATTCGGACACACTGAAATGTGTGTATTGTTCACTACTGGTGCCTTAACAGTTCCTGGCACATGGTAAGTGCTGAATAAATGCTTGTGAAATGGATGAATGAATGAGGCGTTCACTGTCAATCCTTGCAGAGCCCTTTACATGCCGCCTGTTTGCCTTTGCACATACTCTATCTGTCCTTCTTTTCTTGCTCTCCTGGGCCTGGCTAATAATTACTACCCTTTCTTCAAAATCTAGTGAGTGTTTGACCCTTTTATTCATTTGCCATTAATTAACTCAACAAATATGTATTGAACACATACTAAGAGCTACATGCCTAAAATATAAGAGCCACAGTCTAGTGTGAAATCCAGTTGCATACTTCCTGTGTTCTTTCCTACATGCTCACATTGATGTAGCCTCTTCTCTATCTGCACAGAACTTGGTACATAAATAACATATTCTATATCCCTCAGAATGATTTGATTGATTTATGAAAAATTTCTATCCAAATTAGACTCTGTTGTACTTCAAGACCCCATTCTACTGCACTGTACTCTCCTCATATCCACCCTGAAATTAGTATACTTTCTAGCAAATAGTAAGTTATTAAAACAGTGGTTATTTATGTAATTATGATGAGGGTACAACATATTAATAGCAGAATAAGACTGTGGTTTCTGATCAGATTGCCAAATTGAAATTCAGACAATTTCACTTACACACTGAGGATCTGGGGTGTGTCGGTTAACGGCTAACCTCGTTAGCATCTTTGTAAATCAAGTGGACAATACATATCGTGGAGTTGTTATTATTAGGTAATGAAATAAGATGGACTATGAAATTGGGACACATTGTATGCTTGTCAGCTATTTTTCAGATTTAGGAATTAAAAAAATACAATATTAGTAATAAAACCTCAATAGATTGGGTAAATGGAAAAATATAGACAAGAATGAACTGATTTAGTAAGTCAGTTCTTCCTACAGGGCAGCAGCAGAAAATAATATATGGAATAGAAAAACCATGTTTTAGTCAAACTGGAAAAAAAACTTAATAGCTTCTTGCTTGAAAGGAGCAAGAAGGTAGTATCAAAACAACTGTAGATATTTTTGTTGAATATAGCTTTTCATAGTAAATTATATAAAACTATTTGAGTCTGAATTTAGTTATTTTAAACAAATTTGTTTATTAAGTCTTGATTTTAAAAACACTGAAAAGTATAGACATCTGGCCTGCAAGAAGCATAAAATCAAAACGCTGGAGCTCTGAAAGGGCAAAACCAGATGAGAAGCCTCCACTTTTATCCCTCTTCCAAGGGTCAGTCTCAGTATTGCTCATTTCTGTCTTTATACTTATTCTTTAATACAGCTCTTGATTTATTTTGGATTTCTTTTGTGGGTATTCAGCTGTTGACTGATGAAGTATAGTGGAAGAGCCTTCTCCAGAATTTGATGAAGCTGATTTGCAATAAACTTCACAATAACATTTTTATAGACTGCACAGACCTCTCAGCTCAAAGAACGTTCGTCTCCGGGGTTGTCTTTCGTGTTTGCTTTAATGCTTTAATACAATATGAACTCCTCTTCACATATGGACTGTGAAAATGGTGCTGATATCAAACTGTTCAGTAGTCCCCGTAACATAAAACATTTATTGTTACTACGGGGTATGTTTAGAAGACAAATTCAGCTTCAGTTGATCACCTGTAATTCTCAAGTTGAAATGCCCGTGTTTCCCTAGCATCTGTCTAAAGGAAACCATCATCTTGACCTGAAGAAGCTAGGAATGATGAGCAAATTTCCAAAAGCAAACTGTGTATTGAAGCAAAGAGAAATTTTATAAACTCTCCTACATAATTTCAATGTAAAATCATCATGAGACACAAGAAGAAACAAAATTTTAGGACTATTGAAAAATAAATAAAAAAGGAAAAGAATTGGAAATTCTTGAATGGCTATGAGTTACAAGATCTCATGTTTGATATTTTATAAATGTGTCCTTATTTAATTCTTCTATAGAATACCTTGGGGAAACTATAAGAAGAAAGATTTAGTAAGCTTAAGTATTTTTTTCATGATCAATACACTAAGATGCAGATACAAGATTTGAATCAATGTCTATTTAAATCCAAAATATATATTCTTGCCACAATGTTTTGCTGCCTATATAGAGTACATTGTTGAATTCTAGTACCACCTTGAATTTATGTCAAACAATAAATTGAAGTTTTATTTTTAAAGAGAGGGTTAAACAATGAGATATCACTTAACCCCAGTGAGAATGGCCTTTATCAAAAAAACCCAAAACAACACATGTTGGCGTGGATGTGGAGAGACAGGAACACTCATACACTGCTGGTGGGACTGCAAACTAGTGCAACCCCTGTGGAAAGCATTATGGAGGTATCTTAAACAGATTCAAGTAGACCTGCCATTCAATCCGGCAATCCCATTATTGGGCATATACCCAAAGGAAAAAAGATCATTCTGTAACAAAGACATATGTACCCGAATGTTTATAGCAGCACAATTCACAATAGCAAAGATGTGGAAACAACCCAAATGCCCATCAATACATGATTGGATTAGTAAGCTGTGGTATATGTATGCCATGGAGTATTACTCAGCTATAAGAAATAATGAAGATACGACATCTCTATGGTTCTCCTGGAGAGAGTTTGAACCCATTATATTAAGTGAAGTATCCCCAGAATGGAAAAACAAGCATCACATGTACTCACCAGAAAATTGATTTCCCTGAACATCACCTAAATACACATCTGGGAACGACACCAATCGGATATCAGACTGAGGTGGGGGGTGGGGGAAGGGATGGGTGTATGCCTACACAATGAGTGCATTGCACACCCTTTGGGGAATGGTAACGCTCGAAGGTGCTGACTCCGGAAGGGGGGGTGGGGAAGGGAGGGATATATACCTACATGATGGGTGCAACGCGCACTATCTGGGGATCAGACATGCCTGGAGCTCTGACTTGGGGGGAAAGGTGGTACATGGACAACGTATGTAACCTGCAATTCTGTATCCCCCATAACAATAAGATGAAATAAAAAATAAATAAATAAATAAATAAAGAGAGGGTTAAAAACATTTGAAGGTTTTTTTTTCTCTGTTTTAAAAATTGAATCATGCACTAGTGAGTCAATTTACAATTATCCTTGGTTCATGATTTTGCAAATAAATATGGCATTGCTTTTGGCAGTGTGTCAATCTCACTTGTTTTCACAACATAAACAGAATGAAGTCATGGAACAACTTTTCTGGCCAGGTCATAACAATATAATTTACACTATATTAGCCTTTTCATATCATATTGATTTTTCATGCTGAAGGGCTTCCAAAGCCACAATAGAAGCTAATTCTGTGTTAAAGAACAACAGCATCAAATTAAATGTTAAGGTTTGTGCCAATTCAAATATTGAGTCGGTATTACAAAATAAACATTCACTTCTTCTTAAAAGCATTGGATTCACCTATAACTAGAATCATATGTGATGAGAGAGTCCAAAAAACAAAGATGAAAACCAAAAGTAATTGTTTGCTAGGACCAAGAATAAGAGTTCTCTCCAAATATTGAACCTGAAGGCTATCGGTAGTAGAAAAAAGAATCACTTGAAATAATTCAAAAATAAATTTATTATACGAAGAGATGTAAGAAAAAATGTAAGCTAAGATTCAGAAAATATTTACAAATCATTTCTTCTTTAGACTGTGGACAGCTTTCTTCACAGAATGTTTTCAATGCTGAGTCCCATATAAGAATCCTTGTTTGGCCGGGCGCGGTGGCTCACGCCTGTAATCCTAGCACTCTGGGAGGCCGAGGCAGGAGGATCGTTTGAGCTCAGGAGTTCGAGACCAGCCTGAGCAAGAGCGAGACCCCATCTCTACTAAAAAAAAAATAGAAAGAAATTAGCTAGACAACTAAAAATATATAGAAAAAAATTAGCCAGGCATGGTGGCGCATGCCTGCACTCCCAGCTACTCAGGAGGCTGAGGCAGGAGGATTGCTTGAGCCCAGGAGTTTGAGGTTGCTGTGAGCTAGGCTGATGCCACGGCACTCTAGCCCAGGCAAGAGAGTGAGACTGTCTCAAAAAAAAAAAAAAGAATCCTTGTTCATCACTTCAAATACTATTTGAGAAGTCCTGAATCTTCTTATTAGATAAAATTTTGGAGTAGAAACTTCTTGGTACCCATCCCTAAATTCCTCAACCCAGACTCTTACATTTTTAATCAAATAGTACTTTGGGGACAAAACAAACTAGTAAGCTTTTAATCTGCTTTATCCCTTTGTTTGTTTCTTAAATGTATTCAATTTTAGGTTTGTAAATCTAGGTCAAGAACCAAGTAATACACTCTAGGACATTATTTTCATCATTTATAAAAGTATTTTAAACACTTTCAAGCATAAAATATTACAGTAACAAAGAACTTTCTTTCCTTCTGCTTGCCTTGGATTTAGTTGCTTCTGTTTCCACTGTCTTAAGATAAAACTTAGTTTACTAAATTTAGATCTCTCTTCTTTTTTAATATCAATGTATATAGCCATAAATATCTTTTATAGCACTACTTTACCAGCATCTCATAAGTTTTGGTATGTTATGCTTTAATTTTTATTAATCACAAGCCATTTTCTAACTTCCTTGTGGTTTCTTTTTTGATCCATTGTTTTTAGGATTGTGTTACATAATTTCCACATATGTGTGAATTTCCAATCTTTCATCTGTTTTTATTTTTAATTTTCATTTAATTCCATTGTGATCAAAGAAAATGCTTGATATGACATCATTTCCTATTAATTTATTAACAGCTCATTTTATGACATAACATAGGGTTTGTCTTGGAGAATGTTCCGTGTGCACTTAAGATAAAAGATTCTGCTGTTGTTGTGCAGAATGTTTTACAGATGTCAGATCCAGCTGGCTTACAATGGTGTTCAACTCTTCTGTTTCCTTGTTGAACTTCTGCCTAGTAGTCCTATCCATTGTTAAAACAGTGTTATAGACTGAATTGTTTTCTTCTAATATTTGTATTTTTCCCAGTATTTCGGAATGTGCCTGTATTTGGAGGTAGGGCCTTTACAGAGGTGAGTTAACTAAAATGAAGCTGTTGGGGGGCCTTAATCCAATATATCATAGCAACTCTGGTTACTATTTTCCCTACCTCTGAAAGTTGACAATGTTGCTGTTTGCTTCTTTGCTTAATTAGTGACTTTGCAGAACTGAATCTGTGAAGTCTGTATCTCCTGCAATGTGCAGCCTCTGATGTCCTTAACAAGATTTTTTGTTCTGTTTTTTTAGCTTTTAGTCTGGATACCTATAGTTTGCCCCTCATTCAGCATAAGCCACATATTGTCTAAAGATTGTGCTTAAGCCCTGTTATTTACCATTAGACGGATGTGTGACTTGGAGGCTGCTATCACAGTAAAGGACTTTATATTTTTTACCCACATTCAGACGGGAACTAGTAGCTTGGATATTTCCTCTTTGATCACTTCTGAAAGGGCTAACCATGAGGCATGCACAGAGTTGTCTAGACTCTGAGAGTTGCAGGTGATCTTATTTTTAAGCCTGGCTTAAATAGGCGTTGCCCCTGGGTAAGAGTAAGTCATTATTCAGCTAGTGGTTGAGCAGAGGTTGTGTTTAAGTTCTTATGCCAATAAGAATTCTACTCTGTTGATAACTCTGTTTGTGACTTGGGGAATGTTTTCAAATCTTTCCCATGTCCTACTGTGATTGCTTCTATGTGGGAGCAGCCTAACACAGATGAACAGCCTTCCCAATCCCCAGGGTGGACTGTGATTCCAGAAGGACTCTTCTTATCTTGCTCTTTCTCTGCTTCTCTTCGTTAAACTTCTAATTGCTCTCTCATTTTATTTTTGCTACTTATATCCTGGAGCTATAAGTACACTCTCTTAATTGCTCTCCACCAAGATCTCCATTGTTTTTTACATAGTTCTTTGTCATGGATTTTTATACCCTCTGCTCTGAATAGACTCAGTTTCTTCAGGCACAGATAAGAAGCTCTTTTTTAGGCAGGGATAGTGCTTACTTCTGCCAGAGTGACACTCCTGCTTCACAGGTGGGTTCTGGGAGAGGGTTGGCCCCTAGTCTTTCTGATTTGCCCCTCCTGGAGTCGAACTTCTGCTCATAGAGCCAGCTGTGGTGGGTGATCAGGGCCTAGTATTCTCAGCCCACCAGCCTGGAATGGGCTTTTGCCCTAGTAGTATTGGGTGGAGGAAAGTAACCCCAAGCATCTCCACCATGCCTGCTTGGCATAGAGTTTCTTTGTCATGGTGCTGGAGGCAATGAGACACACTTGTAGCCTGACCCTTCTAAGGTGAAGGCCCTAGACTGGAAGCTGGGGACAGAGAGTCCTTGTCTTATGACAACATCCATTAAGATTCAAACTCCCAGAGTAGTTTCAGTGAAATAGAGCTGGGGGGTGAGAAAGGAGTCACAGGTGCATGGCCACAGGTACTCACTGTTCTCAACAAAATTTAGTAGATTTTCTTGAATGAATATTGCTCCATTTTCTTTATCTCCTGAGGATAATTTCCAGAGACGTTAAGTATTTTTTTTTAACATTAAGTATTTTTAAATATTTTTTTTCATTTACATGGTTGTTTGTTGGGGAGGGGATCTGTTGCACCTTTCACTTCTTTATTCTAAAATTCAAACTCCTACAACTTGCTTTTAATACAGTATTTGCTCTCAGGACCCAATTATGGGATTTCCACACTGATATGAAATATACAACTTTTTAACTAGTCTTTTCCATAAAAAGATGCTAAATAGTGATCCTACATGATAGATTATAACATAAAATAGTTTTTTTTTAATATTTATCTATAAAGTATATGTATATGATTGGATGTATAATTTAGAACTAAGAATAAGTCTATTTAATACTAAATATAGTTAGCACCTACTATATGCATATAACTATTATGTGCTCGTTGTTAGAAAGATGAATAACATAGACCCTGACTTCAAGGGGACCCACAATACATGATCATTTAAAACAAAGACATCAACAAACTCAAATTTAATATAATCAGTTTTTCAATTTTTTATGGGTTTTACCTGAATCATTTATTCAATAGACGTTTGTTATGTGTATTGGAGTTTAATCACACCCTTTCCTTTTCCATCCAAGTTTTAAACCAACTGAGAGCAGGCATAAAATCAGACAGATGGAGAGAAAATGGCAATTTTATTACTGATAAAGCTGAGCTAGCTGGTACAAATTAATATCTGGCCACAATCAGATTTTCTGATACTTTCACTGATTTAAACTTGGCCACTTAGAACTATTGGCTACCCCACACCTGCCTTCCACTAGGGTGGAGGCTGACTTATAAGCTTACTACATGAAGAAGCAAATTAGAAAAGAAATGTATGGGCTTAGCAAGCAGGCTGGTGCAAAAGAGGAAGCCTAGAAGGAAATGAGACACATGGTTGGGTTTTTTTTTCCCCCAAATTTCAGCAAAAAACCAAAAATGGACAGGATGGGCTTTTCATGTGTGTTTAAATCTGCACGTGTATGCCTGCCTGCATACCTGGGGTGCTGGTGGTCAGTAGTGAACAATGTAAACACAAACCTCGGCCTCAAGGAGCACACGGCCTTGTGATACTTCATTCCAAAGCACCACCTTGATCTACTGCATGCTCACTGCAATTTGATGACTTCAGCTGATATTCCTCTACTTTATTTGGCTTCTTTGAACACTGGTACTGTTAGCATATCGTTGGCCCTCTGTATTCCTGGGTTCTATATCCGTGGATTTAACCAACTGCAGATCAAAAAATATTAAAAAAATTAAATAAATACAATGAAAAATAATACAAATACATTATAACAATTATATAACATTTGCATTTTATTAGATATTATAAGTAACCTAGAGATGATTTTAAGTATACAGAAGGATGTGTGTAGGTTATATGCAAATACTATGACATTTAATATCAGGGACTTGAGCAACCATGGATTTTTAGCATCCACAAAAGAGGTAGGATCCTGGAAACAATGTCCCATGAATACTGAGCAATGACTGTATAAGTAAAAGATTAATTAACAGATAAAAATTATCTTTATGTTAAATTTCTTTTAAAATTGCCCCTCTGGGATAGTGAAATGAGGTGGTCTCATTGAACAAAAAGAAATGCAGTCTCTTTTGAATCACTTGACTATGACTTTCTATAGCTGTCTTTTTCAGGATGTTGTGTTATGTAGCACGCAATGTGGACAGTTATATGTTACATTTTCCCCCTGCCTTCTTGGCCATTTCACATTTTATTTATAAAACCACCTGCTGCTGTCATGGTAGCTATAACATGGTCTTGCTGATCTACCCAGCTGCTCGTCAGACATTTAGAGTGTAACCACCTGATTTATGGCACTGTGAATGAGGTTATGAGTCAATCAACCAACTCTGTTAGTATTTTATAGGTATCTAGTATTCTGTCTACATCCAAATTAGATCACAAGCTCTTCAGGGCAAGCACCTTGTCTTAACTGCTTTATGCTTTGCTAAGCTCCATGTACACTTACCAAACTCTATAAATAGTCTCACAGAATATTTATGATGAGTCTAACATAGCAAGCAATTTCATCAGGGTCACTGTACCCTGGTGGATTTAAAGCTACATAAATTACAGTAGCTACCTACTTTGTAATATTTTATCTAGAAAAATCTAAGTTCCAAAGGAACTTTCAGATTCCACTCAATTTTTCTAGCTTACTGAAAAAAAAAAAAAAAAAAAAAGATGTCAGCAATGGCTTAGTGACATTTCCAAGTCTCTGGATGTTAAAGAGCACCATCATAAATTAAGAATAAAATTACTCTGAGTTAGAATCCACATTGGAGACAAATATACCTGAGTTCAAATCTCAGCTGTGCCACTTTCTATTTGACCTTGGACTTCTCTAAACCTTAGTTTCCTCTTTTATAAAATGGGTATCATAATAATAATTATACTTTCCACCGAGTCATGTTATGATGACTAAGACCCAATATTTAATTTATGCTCAGTACTTCTTAGCTGGTAGAAAGTGAAGTAGTAGACATTACAATAAGAGTAGTGATAACATCAACAATAATAGAAGTAAAATCCACGTAGATGATTCTGGAGAAACTATAGATGGCATTGTAAACAATAGGAGTGGGAGAAGTACAGGAGGTTTGGGAATGCCAAAACCCAATTGGTCTCATAAGAATAAGAACTCTGGAAGCTATATTGGCATACAACTGCAATGACACAAAAACCTAAACCATTGTATGTCCTCAGTTTAAAGAAAGATTGTGTTGACAGAATGAGTGTAGTTTCTATGAAGTCTAAACAAATGAAAATTCTTAAGAGAAAAATTATTAAGGTGTCTTTTGCATTGATTAGAAGAGGGTATCTGACCTGTTGGCAGAAGTATTTATATTATCTTGGCAGATATGCCCTTACCCAGGGGAAGTATACATCAGGTTGTCAAACTGAGCAGCTTCTGAGATCATCCAGCTATCTCCCCTTGCTGCAATGTCATGCTCCTCAAGTACATTTCAGATGAAAGTTTGGCAGCCAATGACCATTTCCTTTTAGGGAGAGAATATTTTGGCTCCCTTTCACAGTTTTAGTTCTAATTAACAAGTTGGCATTTTATACATCAACCTTTTGTGAATTGAGCAATCAGTTTCAGAGATATAATAAACTCTTAAGTGCTCTGATACAGCAAGGCTCCAAAAACTGAGTAGCTTAGAACCAGATCCTGGAAGAGCATAATGATATAAGATATGCCCAAATCTATGAATTCCTGTCTCATCAGCCACTGACCTCAGTAGACGGCACCTCTCTTAACTCTTTCACTATAACTCAATCTAAAAATATAAAGACAGAAAATTCAACTCAAACCTAACCTCCTCCAAGAGAAAACTGTGGATTATAGAACCAGGATTTTGGACTTTAGTTAAGAACATGTATAATTATAATCCATTTTTATACTCATAGCAAAAATACATCTCATGGATACATTCTTGACATGGGAAAACAAAAGGGAAAAAATGAAGTAGAAGAAATCAGAGGAGGAAATTAAATACATGAGCAGAAATTGAAAATATTTAAGATTAAAAATAGACTGTGTATAGTTGCATCTTTCTTGTTATCCCAGATATTAATTAGAAAAGAAATGAGAAGAGAGATAAACTCAGGGTTAAAATTAATATACTAAATGAAGGCTTAGGTACTGTCGTTGAGCTTTTTCTTCTGTGAAATAATATGTTCTACTTTAAGCTTGAGCCTAACTTTCTCTTTGACAAATACTTGAAATAAAGAGTGTTTCTAATATGATCAAATTCAAAGTATTTGGTACTTTCTGTCCATCACGAGAACACTCATTATAGTTAAATACTATGTGCTCCCACACACCACACTAGTGGGTTAACACTAGGACATGCATTAATTTACATAGTGGTGGCTTTGTATAGGATCATGATTTTATTTACAGGCTATGTGAACCACCTCTATTTCCTATTTAAAAAAAAAAAAACTTCCTATAGATTATGTGAAAATTCAATTTCCTGTAATATACAGCATTATAATTTGTGGTCAAGACCAGCTTCAGAACTAAAGGTGGCATCTGCTAGAAGATTTAATCAAAATATCTTCACAGTTTAACATTTCAGGAAATTTATTCCTTTATATTCATTTAACAATGAACAAAGGATCTTAATTTTTTTTAAGTTTTCATGGATTTAAATGTAAATATTCAGCACCTTTTTTATCTTTCCTGCTTTTTCTGAGAAGGGTAGCAGCAAACACAGAATTTGCAAAGAGCACATATGCACAACAGAGTTATTTCCTCTCTGGAATTCTTATAAGACACTATTGTGACCAAGAGGTCTTCTGATTTTGAAAAAGACTGAATCAAAATTACTTTGGGTGGAATGGGATGAGGTGTAGGGGTGGAGGGGGCTTATGACTTTATTTCATATTTCTTTTGGCCACAGGATGCCTAGATACCTTACAATCAGAAATCAAAGTTACAATTTCCTTCTCTTAGTGGATTTCTGCCCAGATCTATTGCTACACAGGGAGTTATCAAGTATCACTCAGGGTGTGTCTGTGTGTGTGTGTGTGTGCGTACATGCACACTCATGCCTGTATCCCATATGCTAAAGAGATGTTTTGAAACTGATATTGATTGTAGATATTGAGACAGTAACAAAAGAAAAACCACTTAATAATTTGGTTTGGTTGTATAAATTCAATGTTATGGGTCTTTTTTCTGTCTAATTCCATTTCTGTATATGTACCATGGAGTAAAATAACTAGACATACAATTATACATGTGTCAGTTCCATTTATATAAGTTTCATTTGATTATATAATCAGAAATCTGTTCATATGGTCATGTATACACCATTTTTTATAGGTTATTGCTCCTGTAAGCAAGGCCATCTGCTCTCAAATTTTAAAAAATTGGAAACAAAAATAGCAGTCATATTACAGTCAGGAAAAAGTATTCTATTAAAAAAACAAAAAATGCAAAAACAGTAAAATTATTAGGACACAAATGAAAAGTGTCAGTAATTCCATTCTAGAAAGTATATTCTGTTAAAGCACAAAATATATTGTTAAAAATTTTTTATTTTAATGAATATGATCCCAGCTCACCTGTGAGACACTATACACTGGTTATAAACATCATTAAAGGCTTTAGTGGCTGCAAAAAATTAGGCTTAATTCTCTCATTTTCCCAAGATAGTGAATTTTGGGGGCAGGGAAACTGTACTGAGTACATAAATAATAACTGAATTCATTTTTATTAATCAAGTTTCTAGGATATATCATGTTAATAAGTGGGCTCTGCTAACAATAAAATTATATGATACAGGGAAGAATATGTCCATTCATTTTCCTTTATTTATTACCCCTTTTTATTCAACATTTTAAATACCTAATCAGTACCAGGTATGGTCTAGTTTCTGGGGATACTATGGAGAATCAAACATAGAATATCCCTATTCCCAAGGATTTTCTATTCTAGTGGTATGACTACAGAATTTATGCACACCCTAAGGGAGATGCCAAGAAAGTGCTTCAAGAATCCAGAAAAGGGTGAGATTATACCTGCTTGGTATATGGATGGCCAAGATAGCATCATATTCACAGGAGTTTCATGATATATGTACCATTTGCTACACTCTGATGCTTTTTTAAATTCAGTCCTGCTGTATCTTCTCCTTTTCTCTTTTATTCATTAAATGTTGGTTATAACATACTAAATTCATTTGACAACCCTCTGATTGCAAGCCACATTTGAAAAGTGTCAGCATGTTATGCCATAGTAATAAATGGCAGAGGTAGGTTGGATGACATAATCATTGGAGGACTGGAGTCAAGAAACTGAGAAACCAAGAAATGGAAGGATCACCTAAGTGAATATTAAACTCAACAAAACATTATGCCTGAATTTTTTAGGGAGAGAGAGTTAAAATTTCTTGGAATTGTGTTCTTTTATGTCAACAACACTACTTTCTTTTTCCATCTATATCTTTGACTATACTTCTCAGGCTATATTGAAGCATTCACTTCTTCAGTTCCCATACTAACTTTGGTATCATTTAGGGCTTCCTTGTCAAAGATCTTCTCACTGCATATGCTCACCCTGAGCAGTCTTAAGCATACCATGATTCCAACTACCATTTGGATGATTATTTTATTTTATTTTATTGGTGTAATGATGTTTTAAGATCAACAACTCTTATTCTGGTATCCTTCTAAGCTGCAGTTTCATACATTTAATCTTCCTCTCTAGCTTCATATTTCTACATATCTGAACCTGAACAACTCCAATAAAACTGATCCTCCTTTCTGTAACTCTCACTTTGTACAGTACTTAAGAAAGAAAACTCCTAGTCCTTATTTTTTTTAATAAGTCACAAAGTCCTCATGGGTTTACCTCCTGAATATCATCTCAGTGTGTCTTCCTTTCCCTCTCAGATTCCACAGCCTCACTCAAGACTTCATCACACACGTGGCTTATCTGTAGTAGCAACCTCTGGTGCCTCCTTCTTCTTCTACCTTTTAATAAATCATTCACAGTACTGCCAGTCTAATCTTGTCCATCTATGAATCTTATGTGCTACTTCATGCATAAACCCTTTAAATAGGTCTTCATTACCTAAAAGATGAATGCAGAGATATTTAGCACGTGATATAAGGTTCATTACAAACTGGGTCCAGTCTCACCTCCCACCATTCCCTCTGCCCATTTACCATATTCACATGCTCTATATACAACCAATTATCAAGTTATTCACAGTTTTGAAAAAACAAATTATTTCATGCCTCAATTATCTGTCAGATATAGTGGCTACTGTCTGGAATGCCTTCTCCTGTTCTTTAAGTATCCTTTTCTCTGTGAAGGTTTTTCTATACTCCATATACAACTGCTCATCCCTTCTTTTCTGCTTCATCAGTTCCTGGGATTATTGAGCTTATCACATTACATTTTCTTTGCAATTATGTCTAACAGTCTTCCTTGATTCTGATCTATTTAGAGGCAGACATAACATTTTTCTTTTCATCTTTGTATTCCCAGTACCTAACACATGTGATAACCCAGGATAGGCTTATTAAAGCTAATGCAAGGTAGAAAAGCTTACAGGGTTATAGGAGCAAGAACTAATCCCAAATCACAGTGAATTCTTTTGTTTCTGTGCTTGTTAGAGAAGATTTCTGGAGGAAGAGCACAATACTCCCCCTTAAATGAGAGATAAGATTTCAAAGGTGAATACTGATTGTAAAGTCATTCTAAATATAGGAGATGATGGATAGAAATTAGGATGCAAGAGGGAAAAATAAAGAGACAGAGATTTGTATAGAAGACTGGGCTCACAAGCCTCTCACCTGATTGCATAAGAATCTTGAAATTTACCCTATTCAAAAGATGAAGTTTTCAAAATTAACTGAAGTTGCATACAAGAAAATGTGTAGACTGAACGATACATACAGTAGTACCTTTTTGCACACAGTATAATCTGTTCTTCTATACAACTCACTCATGGAATACTTTATTGTATATATGGATTGTTCACTGAATATATTAAAATTTTGTGGGTAAAAACTATATTTCACTAGGATCAGTTACTTACATTTTTGCTCATCCCTCAGGATAACTAGCACATTGCTAAATGTCTTAATTACCTCAATAGATAAAGAAATTTAGTTGATAAACATCAACATCCAGGTATAAAAAAAATTATCTTATCTTTATAAAGTCAATCTACCTTAACCTGCAGAAGGCATTAGTTCTAAAGAAAGAATCTTTAGAAGCATCTTATTTAAAGTGGTAAAAAAGAAATGTGTTCTTTCTCTTTTTAGTATTGCTGACTATAGAGTTTAACAATATGGCCAAACCACACAAACAGAAAAAACAAAATGAGGCATAAATATTTACCATCATTCGCTATTCCAAAGACAAAAGTATCAAAAGACAAAATAGGTTCCCCTTTAAATCTACCTGTTTGGGGAAATTTATGATGTCAGATCACATCAAGCCTTGGGTAGAATGAGGGAAAGTGATAATCTTCCTGTAATTGGGAAAATAATTTTGTGCAGCCATTTTTGAGATCAGTTTGGAATTATTTAGACAAAACTGGATATGAGCACAATATTACTTGCAGTAATGTTAGATCCTGATGCAAAAAACAAATGTCAAAATTTCAGTTACTTACAGAATAAAACTTTTTTTCTCAAAGCACCGTCCATTGCCAATTGTCCTGTCAGTTGGCTTTTCTATAAACTGTGTTTCAGGGACTCAGGTTCCTTCCATTATGTTGCTCTATCATCTTCATCACATGGCTCCTAAGGTCTTCCAGGGGCTCGGCACCATTCCAGCCAGGAAAGACTAGAAAGGAAGGCACATAGAAGGGCTTTATAGGCTAGGCCTGGAAGTGAGTCACATCACTCTTTCCCATCTCTCATTGGCTTGTACTGAGTCACATGACCATTCCTAACTGCAAAGCAAGCAGGGAAGTATGGTCAAGCTGTGAGCCTACGAAGAAAAGGAAATAGTTTAAAGAATACTAACAGTCTCTGAGACAAGCATATCCATTACCCATTTATCTCATTCTGGGTTATACATCTCAGAAAAAGTACAGCAAGATGTGGAAGGGTGCATATGTTAATTTAAATATGTTCAGTGATATGTCATCTGTAATGAAAAAAAATTGGAGTTAAATTTGAGTGCTCATCAATGGAGGACAGATAAGTAAAATGGGCCCTATGGACATTGTGAAATCTTGTACAGTAATTGGATAAGATGACCTAGTTGTACACAAAGCTACATGTATAGATGTGAAAAAATAATGGGTGAAAAAGCAGACATTGTACACGATTTCTAGCAAAATTTCATTTGTGTCAATATTTCAAGCCACATAAAATAATACTATATATTTATTACAAATACATGAGTATATAAATAAACTGTGGAAGGTGGAGAGAGAGAGCACATATCAAAACACAGGTATGGGGAAGGGAGGCAGAGCAAGATGGCCAAATAGAAACCTTCAAAAAAGGTCCCTCCACACCATTCAACAGCTATGCACTCAAGCAAGCAACTTCAGAAGAATCAAAAATCAGGTAAGCAATCATACTACCTGGTTTTAACATTATATCAAGGAAAGAAGCACTGAAGAGGACGGAAAGGAAAGTCTTGCGTTGCCTACACCACCCCTCCCCATCTCCCAGTCATGCTGCGCCAGTAGAGAGAGAATCTATGTCCCTGGAGGAAAGACAGTGAAGTGATTGTGGGGCTTTGTATTGAAATTCAGGGCCACCCTGGCACAGAGGACCATAGCACAGGACAGAATTATGCTGGCACCCACGGAGGGAGTATTTTGGCGAGCCTGGCCAGAGGAAAATCCTCGGGCCCAAAGCCCAAGTTCCCCCAGCCCACCACCAGAAGATAAAGAGCAGCTTGTGGCCTGAACTAAATTCGTAAGGCCACAATGGCAGCAGTCCTTGGGCAATTCCTGTGGCTGAGCTGGCTCGGAGTCAGTGGACTTGGGTTGGACATGATCCAACCTCAAGCTAGCTAGCACCTGTGTGTGTCACTTCTCTCCAAATATAGGCAGTGTGGCTCGGGGAACGTTGTCTTCACCTTGAGGAAAGGAAAAGGAAGAGGTCTAAGGACTTTGTTTTGCAACTTGCGTACCAGCTCAGCCATAGTAAAATAAAGTACCAGTAGCCAGGCAACAGTAACCACTGGCTTTGAGTGAGCCTGGGGTGACTTCAGGTATGACCTGGTGCTGGTGGCCATGCGGGAGTGCCCACGTCACTTCTCCCCCAATTCTAGCAGACCAGCGCAGAGAGCAAGGGAAGAGAGTGAGAGACTGCCTGGTAATCCAGGGAATTCTCTTGTATCTTACCCAAGCTCACCAAGGTAGTACAATCAGGAGTCTGCAAGAGCCACAGCATTACTGGGCTTAGGGCACCCTCAATGCTGATACAGCTGCAGTGACCAGAGACTTAGATCACAATACTCAATTCCCTTTGAGAATTTGGAAAACCTCAAGAAAGATGGGTTCAAACAAGCTCAGACTGTTAAGATTAAAATAAATACCAAACTCTTCAATGCCCAAACATTGATGAACTCCTTCTCTGTGTTGTCTTAAGAAATTCAGAAACCTATCAGAGAAATTTAACAAAGAGATTGAAATAATAATTAAAAAAAAAAAAAACAGGGAGAAATTCCTTAAGAATTCAAGTGGCAAACTGAGAAATTTATCAGTGTCTCTCAACAGCAAAACTGACTAAGCAGAAGACAAAATTAGTGAGTTCAAAGACAGGTTATTTGAAAATACACAGTTAGAAGAGGAGAAAGAATAAATAAAAATGAAGCACACCTGTAAGACCTAGAAAATAGCCTCAAAAGAGTAAATCTAAAAGTTACTGGCCTTAAAAAGGAGGTAGAGAGAGAGATTGGGGTAGAAAGTTTATTCAAAGAAATAAAAACAGAGAATTTTCCAAACCTAGAGAAAGATACCAATATTTAAGAATAAGGTCATAGAACATCAAGCAGATTTAACCCAAACAAGGCTACCTCAAGGCATTTAATAATCAAGCTCCCAAAGGTCACATATAAGGAAAAGGTCCAAAGGGAAGCAAGAAAAAAAAATAACATATAAAGGGGCTCCAATACATCTGGCACTAGACTATTCAGTGGAACCCTTACAGGTCAAGAGAGAGTGGCATGACATATTCAAAGTGCTGAAGGGAAAAAAAAAAAACTTAACCCTAGAATATTATATCCTGCATAAATGTTCTTCAAATAGGAAAAGGAAGTGGACATTCCCAGACAAACAAAAGCTGAGGGATTTCATCAACACCAGACCTGTCCTACAAAAAGTGCTACAGGGAGTTCTTCAATCTGAAAGACAGGGATGTTAATGAACAATAAGAAATCTTGTGAAGGTACACAACTAACTCACTGGTAACATTAAGGACACAAACACAGACTAGTCTATTGCTGTAATTGTGGTGTATATCTTGAGTAGGAAGATTAAAAGACAAACCTCTCAAAAAGAATAACAACTTTTTGAGAGATAGATACCATAAAAAGATATGGATGGAAACAAGAAAATATTAAAAAGTCGGGGGAGGGGTGGGGAGGAGAGTAGTTAACAAGTAGAATTTCTGTTAGATTTCTCTTTGCTTACTTGTTTGTTTGTTTGTAAGCAGAGTTATCATATGTTTAAAATAATTGGTTATAAAATGTTTTTTGCAAGCCTCATGATAACCTCAAATCAAAAATCCTACAGCAGATACACAAAAAATAAAAAGCAAGACATTAAACCACATTACCAGAGAAAATCACTTTTAATGAAGGAAGATGGGAAGGAAGGAAGAGAGAGAGGTACACAAAACAACCAGAAATCAATTAATAACATAGAAGTAGACAGATAATAACGAATGCTGACAAGGATGTGGAAATAGGGGAACTGTTGTACACTGTTGGTGGGAATGTTAATTAGTGCAGCCACTATAAAAAAAAAGTATGGAAGTTCCTCAAAAAATTAAAAATAGAAGTACCATATGACTCAGCAATCTTAGTGCTGGTATGTATACAAAGGATGGGAATTCAGTATATCGAAAAGATATGTGTACTCCCCTATATATTTCAGCACTATTCATAATAGCCAAGATTTGAAATCAACCTAAGTGTCCATCAACAGATAAATGAATAAATTGTGGTACATACACACAATGGAATATTATGTAGCCACAAAAAAGAATGGAATCCTATCCTTTGCAACAGCATGGATGGAACTGGAAAACATTAAGCTAAGTGAAATAATCCAAGCACAGAAAGCCAAATCTTACATATTCTTACTCATATGTTGGAGCTAAATATTAAAAAACAATTGCTCTCATATAGATGGAAAGGAGAGTAGAATGATGGTTATCAGAGGCTGGGAAGGTTAGTTGGGGTAGGAGGATAAAGTGGAGATGGTTAATGAGTACAAAAATAAATTAGAAAGTTAGATAGAATAAACAATATTTGACAGCTCAACAAAGTGACTATAAAAATCAGTAAGTTAGGGTATACTTTAACTAAAAGAGTGGAATAGGAATGATCCTAACACAAAGAAATGTTAGGTGCCTGGGGTGATGGATACCCCAATTACCCTGATTTTATTAATTCACATCATATGCTTGTATCAAAACATTACATGTACCCTATAAAGATATACAACTATTATGTAACCATAATAATTAAAATAAAATTAAAAAACAGAAGCGTGGGTAATTATTGGAGGGTGAGCTTGTGGATGAAGAATAAAAGAGTAAAAAGTGGTAAAATAAAAAAGGGATGTATGCAGACTGTCGTGAATTTTTAAATGTCATCAATTCAATTCTATTCATCTGAGCTCTCCCACAAAATAAAACAGCCCAAACTAAGGCAACCTGACCCACATAGAACTGTACACAGGAGGCATCATACAAAGCAAATTGTCTGTTTAGGGATTACAATATGCTAAAAGACCTCCAAATCATTGCAGATTCAACATTTAACATTCAAGAAAATATTCATTGAGTACTACCCCATATATAGAATTGTCCTTATCCTTGTGTGTTTTACGAATTAAGGAATGAGGTGAAGGGACAGACATTAAACAATCACTCAAATTGTGATAAGAACTTAAAAGAAGGGAAATACTGTAAAAAAATCAATCCATTTTATAACAAATAGTTATTCGTTTGATTTAATTGGGGAAAATAGGGTCATTGGAATACAGTTCACATTTCTGACCACCGAGCATGTAAATGAAATTTGACGGTAAAATCAGAGTTACTGGGGAAAAAAGTTGAGGAAGAGCATTTCAGGGGGTGAAAAGTACATGGAAAAATAACCAGAAATGTGGAATATTGGATGAATTAAAGGACAGCTTGCATGAATGAAACAGAATAAGCCAAGGGAAGACTGCCTCAGGACTGGAAAGGAGATGGGCACTAGATGTTTGGGCTTTGCCATATATGTGAAAAACATTGGATTTTATTCTCGAATGCAGCAGAATGCCTTTTTGTGATCTAAGTTTCTTAAGTTTATTCTAAATTTTGAAAAATAAAAAATGCTTACCTATGTTCCTGGAGATGTATTATATATAAAAAATATACTCATAGCAATGTTTGTAAAACAGTGAAAAATAGAAAGTAAAATCTAAATATTTATCAATAGAATAGTCAAGTAGTTCTAAAATAGTATTATAGAATACTATTTTAAATTTTGAAAAGAATGGGTAGATAAAGCCAGATCATCTGGTTTCTAATCATTTGTTGGGTTGATGAACACACAAATGTTAAAGAACATGTAAGCCCTCATATACACATACACAAACATATTTGCACATGAAAATAGACATAAAAGACAGATACCTTTTTTTTTTTTTTTTTGAGACAGAGTCTCGGTTTGTTGCCCGGGCTAGAGTGAGTGCCGTGGCGTCAGCCTAGCTCACAGCAACCTCAAACTCCTGGGCTTAAGCAATCCTAATGCCTCAACCTCCCGAGTAGCCGGGACTACAGGCATGCGCCACCATGCCCGGCTAATTTTTTTTTCTATATAGATTTTTAGCTGTCCAAATCATTTCTTTCTATTTTTAGTAGAGACGGGGATCTCACTCTTGCTCAGGCTGGTCTCGAACTCCTGAGCTTGAGCGATCCATCCGCCTCGGCCTCCCAGAGTGCTAGGATTACAGGCGTGAGCCATCACGCCCGGCAATACCATATTTTTATCAGAAATATTCTTAGGGGAAAAATGGGCAGTCAGTGGTGGAGAGTAAGGAAAGAACTTCCATTTTTTGTAATATATACTTGCTTAAAGCATTTTTGATAAAAATGCATTCACATGTTACCAGGTTAATAATAAAAAGAGCTGAAAAAAATTTAAAAAGAAAACAGATTGACAAAAAATAATCTTGCAATGTTTAGACAGTTTATGTAATAATCATGGGGAAAGGTGATTGTTGTTCAGTATTGATGCTGGAAGAGACAAACAGAAATGAAAACATTTTTAGATATACTTTAGAACTAGAATCAACCAATAGAACTTGGGAATGGGTCCTACCTACTTTCCAGGAGGTAAAAAAAGATGGTTGGAGATATCATGGAATAAGGTGATGGGGACATTAGCAGGGCACGTTTGGAAGGAAAAGATCAAGTATTCGCTTGCACATCAGTGAAGTTGGAGATGTCTGTTATTTACCGCAGTGGAGCCATCAAGTAGGCAGCAGAGAAGTCTGTTCGGGTGTTAAGAAAAGAAGACTGGATTCTGAAAGCCACTGACCTGATTCCACCAAGTATGTCATTTTCCTGTAGTTGTTGCTATTTGGCCCAGGGATTTTGTCACTAATATCATTACTTCATCATTAATATTACTAGTGCCAATGTAAATAGCATTTCTTTCCTTTCCTTTCCTCTCCTCTCCTCTCCTCTCCTCTCCATTCCTTTCCTTTCCTTTATGTGTGTGTGTTTAATCATCTAGAAATTTCCTCAGCTTAATGCTAGAAAACATCTGGCTACCAAGAAATACAGTAATGTTTACTCAAACAATGCCAACAAGAATAGCCAAACACTTTTAAGTAAAAAAAAGTTGAAATAAAAATAAAAGCTAACAATTGTGGACATTCCTATTCCTTATACATGGAAAGCACAGGCCTTTAACATTTGATTTTTCTTTCTGTGTGATTATCTAAAACAGTGTTTCCCAAAGTATGGTTCCCAGACTACCATAATTAGCACCACTTGGGGATTTATTTGAAATTCAAATTCTTGTGCCCTATCCAAGACCCACTGAATCAGAAATCTGGGGGTGGGGCCCAGCAATCGGTGTTCCAACAAGCCCCCATGTCAATCTGATGTACCATTGAGTATGAGAATCACTGGTTTAGCAAAACTGTTATCATTTCTGTGCCTTGTTTGCATAGAGCACCAGAGAATTTTAGGAATAGTTTGATGAAGTTACAGAGGGCTAGGTTACTCGGTGAGGAAATAAAAGCAAAGACTCTATTTCATTTAAGTTTAGGCCGAAGTTAACTTCCATTCTGTACATGAATTTTGATTGGCATTGACACTGACCTTTGGAAGTCTGAGGCTCCTGGCACAAATGCTTTTAATCTAGTACAGATTTTTGACCTCATCATTGACAGAAAGTTGGCATTTCTGATACACAAAGACAAGACTATCTGACCTTTTTGCATTACAACGATTGTCATGATTGGCAGGCCTTGGCCTCTCTTTTGAAGGGATGTGGCACTTGGCACCCTCAAATCACATAAAGAACCTTCATCCTGTCCTCTGTGCTTGATCATGACAGTTGCCCCATCTGGTAATACCCTGAGATGCTGTTGTTTCAGTGAGTCTGTGGATGACTATCGGCTTCCTGATGATGACAGACAGTGTGTAGGTTGGCGGTTGCCATTCTGATGTCCTTAGCTTGCAATGATACTACTTTGACAGCCAAGACCTTTTCCTGAGCAGTGGTGAGAGTTGATTTATATTCGGCAATGAAATAGCATTGAAATCCTTCATCTAGACTGCACAGATCACATTACCCTTGGCATCCTGCTAAGGAAATAAGACATGCAGGAGGCAATGCAGGATATAATACTTTCATCACTTGTGAAATCCAAATAGGCTAAAAGGTAGTGTTTTTGACTAACCCAAGCCACCTTGTTCTAGCTTTAAAAAATAATTCATCATCATCATCATCATCATCATCCTTAGCCAAGTACATTGCAAGATGTCAGAGAGAATATAACAAACAAGATTTACCCTTAGGGTACTTAAGATGAATTTGACAAAAATATGCACATATGTGCACATCTACAGAGGCAGCATCTACTCAGCTCTCACTTATTGATGTTTTATGGGAGTGACCAAATTTTCCCATTTTACAAAAATTTAGAGTTCTATATTTGATGTAAAGTAGCATCCCACTCAATCTTGTAATGTGTTCAACTAATTCACATCTAAAACACTATGCAGGCCTATGTTACACCGGGAAAATAGAACGTGTTCATGTGCTGGAGGCAGCCCTTTGCCTATCAATTTTTATCTTCCACAACAGGTTTTAATCTTCTCCATATCTCGCCATCTCATAATGGCCTCTTGTAAAACTCCCTCCCTTTCCATAATCAAAATAATCCAAACATTATTTTTTATAAAGTAGAACACTTATTAACATGGACAGAAAAGTGAGACTCAAAATTCAATTTTGACTCAAATTATAGAACTATTTGGTTTAAAGATCTTCTCTAAAAAAGTTGTGGGCCTCTGAAGCCCACTGAACCACGAACAATTGAAAATATCCTAGATGGATCCATCTATCCATACTGTTATCACAGATACAGTTTAACTCAAGTGCATCATCTGCAAATTCAGGCACATACATCCTTAGTAAAGCAAATGTAAAAACTCTTATAACAAATAAGGGAAAAATGAATGATCATGGCTCTCAGCATTTATTTAACTCTCCCAATTGCTGAAAGGGAATTTGAGTAGTAGGGGGAAAAGGAAATTTAGAATGTCAACTGGTTTGACACTTCACAGATACATAAATATAGAATGTTAGGGAGTTGTATAAACATGGTGAAGGAAAGCAAAGGAAAAGGAATGCAAAGGAAATTGCTCCATTATCAATGGTTCTTAAATTTTGTGCATGTGAGAATCACCTGAGAATCTTAGATCCTACTGCCCAGACCATACCCATATCAATAAAATCACTGACTCTAGGCCCAAACCCAGGCATCAATAACTCCACATACAGCCAAGGCAAGTGTGATCGAGGAATTTGAATACACTCCCCATCATTAAGTATATCTATTGCACTACCCAAAGGTTCTAAAATGCAGGGTGCACTTGAGCTATAAACTCCTTATGTAAAGCAGCAAATTGAGAAAAGAGGGAACGAAGACAGGTATAATTTTCTAATGACTACAGACCTCATCCCTTCTGTGGGCTGACACTTTGCCCATTTTATTCAAGCATTCTCCTTTTCAAATTTACAGCAAAATTACAATACCCATTTCAACCATAAAGTTAAACTCAAAACATTTCATTCCTGGACCATTGAAGGTTTTCACCAACTGACTTCTCTGTCCACCGTTTTTCTTTCCACCTTCTATATAGATGTTGCTACCAATCCTGCCATAACCTCAACATTCTCATTTTTTATCTCTGCTCAAAATTTTGAATAGTCTCTTTATCACCATGGAATATCTGAACTCTCCATAATTATCTCACTAATTGTTTTTCATAAACATGACTATAGTACTTACTATGTGATAGGTATTATCCTTAGCTCTTTATAATGTCAGTTTAATCTTCTTGGCAGTACTGTGAGGGAGGTATTTATATTATCATTTTATCTTCATTTTGAAAACGAGGAAATGGAGGTTACAAAGGTGGTCAATGGTGGTGACTGGCATCAAACTGCTGGCTCCGTAGACTCTGCTCACATCCCCCCAGCCTTCCCTCATCTTCTCCTCCATTGTAGCCACATTCCTCAACCACACTTGCCTTAATTTACAACTGCAAAATGTAAGTTCTGAGTTGGGTGTTATCAGTTCCCTCTTCTGTGTTTCCCTTGTCTCTTTTTTTTTTCCATATCTTCTTCCTTATCTATCTCTGAGCATTTCCGTCTATGTCAGGCACTGGACAGAGTTTCCGCCACAAAGGAGCCATAGGCAATAAAGAATCATCATGCAACAATGTCACTCTCTGAGGACCAGCTGAAATCCCACTCCCTCCAGTAACTTTCTTGGTAACCCAAGTCAGAATGGATAGATGGCTTGGTCCTCTCAAATTTCTACCTCACATAGTTTAATATGATTTATTATTTGGCAACTAATTCTAAAAATTATGCTTGTAGGTGATATTCCATCTCTCTGTTGCATAAATGACTTCAAGACAGGGATCATTCATTTTTATTTATTAAACATGTATTTTGGAGCCCTATATGTCAGGCCCTTTTGTATTTTCTAAGAAAACAGTATTGAGGAAAATAAAGTGTTTGTCCTCATGTAAACTACATGACCAGTAGCTTGTTTTTCTGCCAGTACCTAGTATCATGCTTTGCAAATAATAGAAGATCTATAAACACTTGAAAATAATACCAGTGAAAGTGAGGAAAGATTTGAGTAAAAAAATGAGAGGGATAGAAACAAAGGAGAATAATGATACTGTCAGCTACTTGAATATTGAGTACCTATTAATTACTTGTGCAGAAAAATAAAGCATTTCCTTGAAGTGATTTTTGTTAATTGTCTACCATCTTCCATAACCAGATTGTTAGGATCAGGGAAGCTTTATATGTAAAAATGGATATGCAAATAATATTCATTATTTGGGGACTTTTAGGAAATAAATAATTCTGCCCTATATCTAAGGATATGGTCCCCAGTTTCACCTCCATTTAGGAGGAAATAAATTAGTATTCTGAAATCCTGGATGTTTTGTTTAAGATTGAACCTAGTTAATTATTAATACAAGGCTCTAAAAAGAATGTGAGACTTTTGCCTGGAATTAAGTTCCTGATCTAAACAATTGAGCACTCTTTGATTATAAAATAGAATTATAGTCATTTCTAATCCTAAATAATTTGGGCCAAATAGATTTTGCATGTGATATTTATGACTCATATACTATATTCTGTAAAACTTCCCCCAAAGACTCATTAAATCTGTTTTATGAGTATTTTTCCCAGCCTTGCACTTTCATTAACTGGAATGAAGAGAATAAAGCCCATTTACAATGCCACCAGATCCATGCCAAGGCCCTTGCTTGACGGATGTCTTCCTAATGAATTATATGTATTGTAAATAACTAGTACGTGCCAGCCCAAGGTTTTCATTAATTTTTCATTAATGAAATGCACCACTTAGCTTGTTTGACATTTAAGCAAGCCACATAAATTTAAACTGGAGGTCACCATAAAAAAAAGCATTTGCAAGTGTCACTGAAGGAACAAGCTAGCAGCTGCTCCACCTCTTAACTCAAAACCTGCCCCAAACCATGTTCAAGTTTACCACCAACAGATTAATAAAATTGTAACAAGTAAATGATACTGTAATCAGCTGTTGAGGACTGATTTGAAAGTTAGTTCTCTATGCTACTATTGAAGAATATTTTGCATTTTTTTAATAGTTTCACTTCATTTTTGGTTCCCAAATGGACAAGGTAGACATTGGGTTATCTGGCAGGCATTTCGGTTGTGAATGCCATAGGCTTTCACCATGTGCTTCAGGTTTTAAAATAAAAATGTGAATGAGGCAATGTAGTAGAAAAATAAACTCAAACTACAAAGACACTCTGACAATAGGAAACCCATACACCTATGACCTGAAAAGCCCAAAGATTACATGCTAAAAAATTTCCAGAATACTAAAAAATAACTAGTCCTTAAAATACAAGGTTTGGATAAAGAATCTTCTTTCCCTTCATCCTTGATAAACTTAGGCATTCAGCTCTCTCAAAGCATAGCAACTCATGTAACTCTAGATTCTGCTAACTGATACAGGTATAATTGTTAATATCTACCTGATCAAAATTTGCTTAGGATTCAGGTATAGCTGAGTTACAGGGATGTTATTGTGTATCTAGAGTTCTCCCAACCTGGAGAAGGCAGAAGCCAACAGAAAATGATTTTTTCTTCTCTCCAGGATGTATATATTGTCCATGCAAAATAAAAGCAAAACCTATAAATGATATTTCTGTACTCTCCCTCCATGTGGGTCAGGAGGTTGGGCACATTTTCAATTCCACAAACATTTAATGTGCTTATATTCTGTGCATGATACTATGTTAGGCATGGAGAATACAAACAAGTATAAGAACTGTTCCTACCCGCAAAGAGCTCATTTTAGTGGTGGAAACAGACATATAATCAGACCATGTCAGTGCAATCAGGTAGTACGGTGATAAGGGAAAGAATACAGCATTCTTACACCGTTTTCTTGATTCATAAGATTAAACTAAATCCATCCCTTGTTACAAAGTAGATGCTGGTTGTGACCCTTCTCTTTGAGAGATTCTCAGTTTTGCCTTCATTTTATCAAACACAAAACATTTCAAAAGTTGCTCTCAAATGGACTAGCACACTTATGCATAAACATTTTTAAATAACAAATGAAAAAAGGAAATAAGGATGCATACACCTTGTCTAAAAGGAACAATATCCCTCTTGAAATTCTCTTGTAAGTGCCACAGTTGAACCATAGAGTTTTCCTTTTATTTAATAGTTATATTCTAACCATCAATCTTCCCTCCCCAAGCATGCTTCTCTCTTCTGGAGGTTCTCCTGGATTCATCTTTATTTTCTTCCCTCTTTTGATCCATCATCATTCACTTTTTTGCCTAGAGTTTGTTACCTCACCTCATCCCACTTCTCCGCAACACTGCTTTGAGAGATCGCCCTCTCCCCAGCCTCTTCTTTCCTTGCTATTCCTCAAAAGAACACACCAAAATTCTGTTTGTACCTCTGCTAATCATTTATTGAGGCAAACTCAATGACAACACCAATAAACTTCCTCACAGCAGTGTCAGGGAGAGAAGAAAATAGTCCAAACAAAATCTGCACTGGTGATCCTCACTTAAAAAGAGGGGGGGCAGGAGTTGCAGGATTCAAATACAGAGCTTAGAGCAAGACTATTTAAAACCTCCACCTATTCCCAAAACATCTTTGCATTATCCACTATTTTTCTCACTCCATGCAGCCATTCTTATGCCTATTTTTCAAGTGAAATAGAAGAACAGCTCAACTCCTAGGAGGTCAGGTTTTTCTTTCCAATCACCATACCTCTTATCTAATAAATCATTACACAGATATACATTGTCTGTAAGTAAGTCCTGCCCTTTGATCTTGGCCAACTCCTTGTTATTGAATATACCAGCACCCTCTATTTTAATACTCTTCAAGGCGAGGTTCACAAAAGATGTTCCCTGCTTCAAATTTCTATCCCTTCACCCCATCATAAAGGTTCCTTTCTCCTAGAAAGCCCATCCCACCCCATCTTAAAACAGACATGCAAGCCATATGGGAATGGGAAAAAAGTAGCAAGTAGAAATTTAAACTTATCCTATTCCTATATTGTCATTTCCATCTGGACAACTACAGGTAAAATGGGATTGATCTCCATTTCTCCATAACTCTCCTCCATGCTCTGATGATAGGACTACTTAGTTCATACAATTATTAAATATTGTGTATAAAAAACTGCTTCTTTCGTGTATTGAAATTATCAGCTCTTGATGACAGAAGGTGGAAAGTTTGGACTTTTCAACACATGCACACATACATACATTCTTAAAAAAATAATCTTTTTCTTCTCTCTCTTCTCCCTATATATCTCTCTGGTTCCCCATGTTGGGACTTGGACTTGTGTCCTTATTCCCAGTGAAAGATGCCATCTGTATCCCATTCTTCATCAAATAAAATGGGGACAATACCAATTCCCCTACCTACCCCCAAAGCTGATTTACCTTACAAACTCATTTCCCCCCAAACTGTGCAGATGCATTTTCATGTAAATACCTCCCTAACACTCCAAGACAAATTCAATCATTTCTTCCACTGTACTATTTCTACATCATGTATGTGTGTGTATACACATACCACTGTTGATTCCAAATTCATTATAGATAGTTACATATCTCTTTCTTTGCTAGGCCAGCATTTTTGAAACCATGGTTGTGACCCATTAGTGATTCATGAATTAGAATAAAAATGCATAGGACAGGACAGGGTAGGATAGAAAATAAAGTTTATCACATAAGTAAGGATAAAACTTTATTATCACATTCTTCTCTCAGTATGAAGAAGAGACAGAAAGAGGAAGAGGGAGAGGGTGATCACATACTGAGAAATGATGTATAAATGATTTCTTACAGAGGGCCATGGGGGAAAAAAAACCTGAAAATTACTAGACTATAAGCACATTGAGTCTAGGATCAATTTTATAAGAATCAAAATCATAACAATGTCATCCATATATGAATATCTGCTTGGAACCAGATCCTGCCCTTTGTGTGCTATAAATATAATTATTTTTATATCATGGCTATCATCCTGCAAAATAGAGACTATAATCCCCATTTTATAAATGAGGATACTCACTTGTATCTGTTATGGTTGGTCACTGCTATATTTAATCTCAGAGTACCATAGTCTTGAAATTCCTCTAGGAGAACTTGTGTTTTGGTTGGGGGGACGGGGGGGGGGGGGGGGGGCGGAAGCTGGATCTTCAAAGGGTTTTACTCAATGTCTATCCTGCCTCTACTTTAAGTCTTTTCTTTGTGCTATACGTCAAAGAGCATATGCCCCCATGTTCTTAAAATTCTCCCAGCAGCATTTTTCTTTTACTTGAGATTAAATATAGTACTGATCAACCATAGCCTAGCATAATTCCAGACTAGATTAGCCCAAGTCTTGATACTAAACACCAAGTAGAAGAAAAGTTATGCCTATTTCTAAGAATAAAAAAACTATTTATCTCATTCTACTGATCCACACAATATGTCTGGATTTCAACAACAAAATGAATCAAATGAAAAAGAAAGGAAAAAACAGCACACTGACCACAGATAAAGAAATCAACAGAACTGGATTTAGGTAGGGGACAAATGTTATAACCATGTGACAGAGAATTGAAAATTGAAAAAGATACTAAGTGAAAAGGTGCAAGATTTGCAAGATGCATGGGTAATTTCAATAGAGATGTAGAAACTACAAGAAAGAATCAATTGGAAATACTGGGGGTGGTGGGAAGGGAACACAGAAACAGATAAAGAATGCATTTTAAGGTTTCATCATTACCCTTGACACAGCCAAGCAAAGGATCAATACACTGGAAGAAAGGTCAATAGAAACTTCCCAAACTGAAACACAAAAAGAAAAAAGAGTTAGAAGGAGAACAGGGCTTTCTGGAGATGCGGAATAATACCACATGGTCTGACATACCATAGATATAACTTGAAGGCCAAAAAGAGAAGAGAAAAACAAGATAAAAGAAATTCTCAGTTAATGGCTGAGAATTTTCCAAAATTAATAACAAAGAATACAGATCCAAGAAACATCGAGAACAATAAATGCCAAGATAACACAACAACCAGCAACCAACTATTCAGCCTATATGCAGGCTGCTGAAAATAAAGACTTAACAGAAAAGTTTAAAGTCAGAAAGGGAAAGAATACAAACATATGCACACAGACACACACACACACACACACACACACAGACAAACACAAACACTCCTATCCATTCTTGTTAAGGATTACAACAAACTCTGCCATAGAAACCATGCAAGCCAAAGGTAATAAAGTAATATCTTTATAGTGCTGAAAAACAGAAAACTAAAATGGTCAGTCCAGAAGTCTATAATTTTCAAAAAATATTTTTTAAATGAAGGAGAAACAAAACTTTTCTTCAGACAAATATAATTCACAGCCAGCAAACTCACGCTATTAGGAAATGTCAGAGTGTTAGAGGAAGTTCTGTAGTCAGGAGAAATATGATGCCAGGCAAAAACTCGGATGTACTCAAAAACATGAAGAGCTCTAGAAATAGACTGATTAGAAAATTATGAAAAAAAAAATCTTCCTTTTCCAACATTCCGTTTCAATACTATAGATGCAAAAAATTCTCAAAGTATCAGCATGTCAAATCCAGCAATTTGTAAGAAGCATAATACATCACAGTTGAGTGGGATTTATTCCAAAAATTCAAGGCTGACTCAACATTGAAAAATCAATCACTGTGCATTTGTTAAAACCCATAGAACTTTATAGCACAAAGAGTGAACCTTAATGTATAAAAATTTAAAAAACAAAGCAATGATTTAGAAAGTTTCAATTTTTTCAAGTAGACTATATATTTACAGTAGTTTTGGATTCACAGAAAAATTAAGAGGAAAGTACAGAGATACAGAGATTTCCCACATACCTCAAGTATGCACACATGCATAGCCTTTCTGCATTATCAATATCCCCACTCCAGGAGTGGTGCATTTATTACAAATGATGAACTTACATTGACACATCATTATCCCAAGTCCTCAGTTTACGTTAGGGTTAACTCTTAGCATTGTACATTCTAAGGGTTTGACCAAATGTATAATGACATGCAACCACTGTTATAGTATCATACAGATTATTTTCACTGCTTAAAAATACTCTTTGCTCCCTCTATTCATCCTTTTCTCTCTGAAACCCCTAGCAACTGCAGATCTTGATGCTAACATTTTACAAATAGGGCTAATTTGCTTTGTGCCAAAAAAAAAAACACTGCTTCATTTAATTTTTCTTCCTTTCTTCCTTTCTTTCTTCTTCTTCTTTTTTTTTTTTTTTTTTTTTTTTTGAGACCGTCTCGCTTTGTTGCTGCCCAGGCTAGAGTACAGTAATGGCATCATAGCTCACTTCAACCTCAAACTCCTGGGCTTCAGTGATCCTCCTGCCTCAGGCTGCCAAGTAGCTTGGACTACAGGCATGTGTCATCGTACTCAGATAATGTTTTTATTTTTTGTAGAGACAAGGTCTTGCTATGTTGCTCAGGCTGGTCTTGAACTCCTGGCCTCAAGTGATCCTCTAGCCTTGGCCTCCCAAGTAGCTGGGACTACAGATGCATGCCATCAAGCCCAGCTAATTTTTTAATTTTATTTTTGTAGAGATAAGGATCTTGCTAAGTTTTCCAGGCTGGTCTTGAACTCCTAGCCTCAAGCGGTCCTCCTGCCTTGGCCTCCCAGATTGCTGGGATTACAGGTGTGAGCCACTGCCCCTGGCCCTTGCTTCATTTAAATTTTACCTAAACTCCACCCTTCTTCAAAATTCTATAATAACCTTGTCTTCCTTTGTTAGGTAAAGGTACCTTATGTTTCTCCTGGAGTTAATAATCCTAACACTAGGATTCAAAATAAGCCTATGTTGTTGAGTCGGCAATTAATCAATCTGTTTTTAGTGAATGGTTCCGACTTTCCACTTTGGTTATAAAGAAGTTTTGTGTTAGTCCATCAGAGTTACAAACTATGAGTAAATTCAGAGAATAAATATGATTTTATCATCTTTTAGTGCCACACATTACACTTCTTTAACTGCCAATTGTTTTAGACAAATCACAGAGTAAGGTATATGTGAGTTAATTATATATGGGAAAATATTGTTATCCTAAAACAGCACAAGTGCTATTCCTAGTTCTTGTGGATCCTTAATAAATTTTTGTATTAATAAACATAATGGCAATAAAATTAGGAAAAATCAAACTTATCATATATAATTTTCAAAGCGATATAATCAAATTTCTATACTATAAATGTAATTGAAATCTAAAAGTAGTTATTAGTGCAGAGGTGGAGGGGTGAGAAGGGAATATTCCATTAAAGCTAGTGGCTTTTCTGTGAATTATTGCCATTATGGCAAGTTAATAATCTTTTATTCTCTATATAAAACAAACGTGAGACAGGCTTAAATTTTAATTAGACTCATTTATGGACTATGTGCTGGTCAGAATAATACAAATATTTAAATAGAGAATGAAAAAGCATCTTTTTGAGAATATGCCCTGGAAATTTAAAAATGCAATTGTAAGTATTATAAAGACTGATAAGACCTTAAATTCCTAAGTTTAAATGTATCAGAATAGAATTCTTATGAATGGGAATGTTCTAGAATGTTCTAGTTTTAGAATGAAAAACACAAATAAAAATCAAGATAATGGCTATTTAAACTTCTATATTATAAATTTAGTCATACCCACTAGTATAAACATGACCACCCCATACTGGATCACTCATCTAAATATATAGTAACACACATGGAAACCCGGTGGTAACATAGGTGGAATACCATTACCTATCACAGTAAGACACACTACTACCTAGCAAGCATAGAAAATTTACAGATGGAGCTGAAAGCGGTCAGAGTATGGGCGTCAAAATGTGCAATACATCAGCTTCAGCCAGCTAAAAGTACATTATTAGAATGAGGCTCTGGAACATAGATTTTAATAAAATTCAACTTACATCTTAATTAGGTCACATCAGTAAAAGTGTATGCAAATTTATGGGCTTCCAATGAGTTTGGCAGTAAAAGTCTAATACATCATTTGCAGAAGTAACACGATTGTGCACAAGCAAAAAATCATGTGTGTCTGTGTATTTTCATCTCAGTCCCATCATTATACAACATTCTAGTGCCATATGGAGGCTTTGACTTTAGATGGTGATGATAATTTTGCCCCCTTAAGGTAATTTAAATGGAGGCAGGAAAGGAGGAAGGGAATTTAAAAGGAACTTGAGTCACAGAACAGCAACACCACAGCACTATTAAACAGACTGGTCTTGAGAGGCTCCTTGTTTAAATGGACTTTTTCTCTAACAGTCAAAGCAGCATCTTGTGTAAATTGTTAAAATGATATTTTTGTTGTCTACATGTAATACAGAAACTACAACAACAATCAAAGCTTCATTCTTATATTTGATGTCTTTTTTGACATATGTATTTTGGCATGTGTATTTATGACGTATATGTGATTAGGTATACTCCTTTATTTACTTCAAAATCTACTTGCAAGTCCTTCTCCCCTCTCCTGTCTGTAGGCAGAGAAAACAAGGCATTCAGATTCCCTTAGGCTAATGGAGAAGCAGAAAGCAGGCCTGTGGGGCTGGCACACAGTGAGCCTGGGCAAAGAGTAGTAGGATAAATTTGAGTAGTCACCAGAGACAAGATTATACAGGGCCTTGGAGAACAAGGAAGGACTTTGGATCCTCTATATAGCAGAAGTCATCAGGGGCTTTTACAAAGAAGAGAAATATGACATAGCTACATTTTGAATGATAATCCTGGCTGTTGAGTGTTTTATCATCTATAGGTAGGCAGAAGTGGAAGTAGAAAAACAAGTTAGAAAACCACTGCATTAATCCAGACAGGGCTCAGGTTAGTGTACAAGCAGGAGATGTGAATTATTGCATTCCAAGGGAGAGTGTATAAGGACTTACTAAATCACTGAATATCCCCCTCTTTGTCTTTATCCACCCTGTTGATCTGGTGCTGCTTCTAAAATCTCAACCTACATAAATCTGATACAACCACTAATGTCCAGCTCAAATTCCCTCTCCACTATTCCTCATCAACCCTCTCTATTCCTTAATAATCTTATCTTCTTCTGCACTCACACTTTTTGTTCTTTACCAGTATTTCCCAAACTGTTATTAAAGCCCACAGGCAAAGAGCCGTAAGAACCAACCTAGAGTCCAATCCTAGTGTTAAGATTATTAACTCCAGGGGAAACAGAATATACCTTCACCTAACAAAGAAAAACAAGGTTATTATAGAATTTTGAAGAAGGGTGGAGTTCAGGTAAAATTTAAATGAAGCAAGGGCCAGGGGCTATGGCTCACACCTTAATCCTAGCAATTTGGGAGGCCAAGGCAGGAGGATTGCTTGAGGTCAGAAGTTCAAGACCAGCCTGGGAAACCTAGCGAGACACCATCTTTACAAAAAATAAAAATATTATCTGAGTATGATGACACATACCTATAGTCCAAGCTACTTGGAAGCCTGAGGCAGGAGGATCACTCCAGCCCAGGAGTTTGGGGTTGTAGTGAGCTGTGATGACACTACTGTACTCTTGCCCAGGCAGCAACAGAGCGAGACTCTGTCTCAACAAAAAGAAAAAAAAAAAAAAATTAAAAGAAGCAATGTTTTATGTGGCACAAAGCAAATTAGCCCTATTTGTAAAAGGTTAACATCAAGTTTAGGCTAAGAAGTAGGATAAGAGTTCCATTTCCTTAAAAGCTACAAGTTAGGAAAATGCAGAATTTTTTATCCAAAAACTTTTATCTGAAACTCTGAAGCTGGGCTGAAAATTACAGTTGCTTCTCTGTATCAGAGTGACCCAAAACACTTAGATCTTCCAGACAAATTGAGATGTTCCATTCTCCCTGACATGATTTGAAACAGCAAAGTTTATAATAGTCTACTATTTTAGATGCGTCTCAAGACTATATCATTTTATTAATAAATGAATGCAGTTTTAAGTGCTGAATCATTAGAAATATGAAATTTTGATCCTTATCCACAAGCTATTAATTAGTCTGCATGCACCATTAGCATCTCTTTGTGTTACCTATTTCAAATATTCCCCCCCCAAAATGTATTTAGATTTGCAGTATTCACATTTCTTGACAAGACTGTTAAAAATACACAAACTTAGGTTCCACTGTATATTTACTTATACCAGAATCTACAAGCCTATAATCTTGAATACTTTAAAAGTTCCCCAGAATGTCTGTTCTATTATATTTGGTGATCACTGGTTTACTATGTATATTATGTTAATCTCATAGGGCTGTTGTAATAGATTACCACAAACTTGGTGGCTTGAACCAACACAAATATAGTGTCTCACAGTTCTGGAGACCAAAGCTCGGAAATCAAGTTGTCAGCAAGGCTATCCTTCCTTGAGGATTTAAGGGATATTCTGTTTCTTGACTTTTGCAGCTTCTCGTGGCTGTCAGCATTCCTTGGCTTGTAGCTGCATCTGTCTTTGCTCTGCCTTCACAAAATCTTCCCTGTGTCCCAAAACTCCCTCTGTTTATCTTATATAAGAAAATATGTAATTGCATTTAGGGCCAACACAGATAATCCAGGATAAGTGCTTCTCAAGATCCTTAATCTAATCACATCTTTTGTCATAAAAGATAATATTTTCTCTTTGCCATGTAAGACAATATTCACAGGTTCCAGAGATTAGGATGTAGACATAATCTTTGAAACATGATTCAACTAACTACATTGTTTTTATAAATTAGAAATTCAACGATTGAACTATTAAAAGTTTATTGTGTCTTTACTACTTAAATGATAATTTGATCACATGTTACCCTTATCATTTTTCTAAGAATATACTTTGTGCTCACTATTTTAATTAAGGCATATATTAAATTTCATAAATGATCACTATTTTCTATTAATACAGTTCCAAATACTTATTTGGAAAATATTTATATTATATATGACTTGCAATTGACAATTACACAGCTATTACTGAAGATGTACCAATGTGTTTTTGTGCTAGTGCACAACTCTGAACACTGCAAGTTGACTGTTTATAAATGGTGAAGCATTTATATTATGTAGTAACTTATAACAATAATGATTTATTTCTTTTTACATTCATATCCAACATGGTTCTTTCTACATCCTATTTATTCTGGGACCAAAGCTGAAGGAACAACCACTATTAAGAATATGTTGATCTTGTGATAAAAGAAAAAGAGAGGCAGACTCACAGAATGGCTCCAAACATTGCTCCTTGAAAGTGGTACACATCACATCTGCTCACATCCTATTAAGCAACGTGAACAATTCAGAATTCAATAGGGCCAGTGGGGTGGGTGGAGGATGGGCAGAGTAGTATGCTCTTCCCACAAGAACACACTTCACATATTTATGAAATAATAACCCATTGGACCATATCCAGCTCCCTGCTCTTTTCATATCAAGGGTGTAGTGGAGATACTGATATTGCCTTAAATAAGTCTGATGACATGTTTTTTGCTCTCAAATACATCATCTTTGATAATCAAAGCCTTGGCTCAATTATCTGGGTCATGGCAGATAATATCAGGGTCATTGTGATGCTACATTGCAAGAGTAAAGAAAATGATGAGCATCCTTTATTGGCTTGTGTGTGATGTATGTGAAACTATATATATCTCCATGGTATAGAATATTTAATAGTAAAATTTCACCCCATCAGAATGTCATGCATATACCCTCTTTTGTTTGCTAGATTCCTCATCCAATTTATTGACTATTCAAAAGTCCTAGGTTGGTAAGCAAGTTTCTCATTGTTTTAGACACTATTCTTTAATCTTATCTTTATCTCATATAATTTTATGTGAGGTAATAAACAAGCACATGGGGAGGGGGAAGAAAATTAGTGAAAGAATCTCATAAAAATTAGGTCATTAACTAAGGAGCAACATTGTGTCAGGGCACAGTTCTAATGATGGAAGATGTGATTAAAAAAAATAATTCAAGTCTATAATACACTCGTAGAAATCTATTTCTCTCTATGACCAGCTTGCCACAGATCAATAAATACTCACCAGACACCTGTGGATATATATTGCAGAAATGCATTACACTTCTAAACATTAGAAACATCGCAGCAGGATTGCTTAATGGAGTAGCTTTCTCTAAGTCTCCACAGGGTAGCACAGCAGGTGATGTTAGACCAGGTAAGAATTAAATAGAATAAATTGCAAAATACACTATTAATCTCCACTGACCATGAATTCCTGGTTAACAAAAGAAAGACAAATTAGACTGAATGTTCTTTAACTTGAGGGTGGTATTTCCAGCTAAGTAGCCCTTTTTGTTCAGACATGACATTAATCCTCTAGAAAGAAAGGTACCACAGGCCTTTCAGTGACAGTAAGTAAACAGTAGATTTTACAGGTAATATATTTGTAGGGTAACTTTTGAGGGTGGTGTTAATGGAACTAATCACATAATAATTTTATATATCAATAGTGAACATACTTGTAATGTTTTAATGAATTTCACAATATTTTCCAAATATTACATTAGAACAAACTAATATCTACTGTGCTCTGATTACTTATTGGCACCAAGAGAGAGCTGTGACTAAAGAGAAGATTGTGAGGTAAAGATATGTAACTATTATTGGACTTAAGTTCAATGTGCAGCAATAATATGATGTGCTGACCAAAACTTAATGAAATCTTAGGTCCCAATAATAGAAGTATATATTCCATAACAATGAAGAAAATACTTTTGTTCTACTCTAGAAGAGTCAAAAAATTTGGGGCATATGCTTCCTTCTGGGCATGATATTTAAATAGAAACATAAAAATAAAAAATTGTATGTAATCCAGAAGAAAGGAAAGTAGATGGTAGAGAATCTAAATCATATCACATTTATTCACTCATAAAACAAGGACTAAGGAAATGTATTGGAGGAAGTTTGAAGAAATCACATATGTTTCACTAAGAAAAGAATAGATTTGGATACAGAATCAAAAGTAGATTTCTTAAAATTATTGTCTGCAATAGAAAGAAAAATTTGGCTTATTCCGTTTGGCTTCAGAGAATAGAATGAGGACCAAGGTAGTAGCTATAGAGAAATAGATTTGGACATCTAAATTAAGTCATGGAAACATCTAAGAACTAGATTAATCAAAAGTATGAAGGAGTGACATAGTCATAACTTCAGAATGACATCTGAAGATGGCTGACAAGGAGTGCCTGACACTTATCCCCCCAACAAAAAAGGACCGGGACAATGAATAAACAACTACATTTCAGCTGGAGTGTCTGAAGGAGAGTGCTGGAATATAGCAAAGGGAGTGGCAGAATCGCTGTGGAATACAGAAATCCAGGATGGCAGCACAGAGAGGCTGGGGCAGAATACCCTGTCTCTGCTACCAACCAGTCTCCCTCACCAAGATTGTCTTGAAGCCAGGAGGAACTTATCTTTATGGTGGAAAGTTGAGCAGGGTTCTCCCAGAACCCCTTATTACTGCCACAGACACCTGTAGGCCTTGCTACAGAACAATCCTGCAGTCCTCACAGGCCCTGGGCTAAGTTTGGGGAGCTTCCTGGAGTTCACATGGCTGCACTGCTCCAAAGCAGGACAACACGTTTTGTAACTCCCATGACACAAGCTGCTAAGTCATGGCAACATCTTGAAACTGGAGCCACTGGTCAAGGATGTCCTGCTCTGGAGGCCAATAGCTACTGTGTCACTCAATTCTTGAGGCTCTGCTGTCATTCTACAACACACTTGGATGTTTGCAATGCCATAACCTCAGTTACTCAGAGACTAGGCCCAGCAGAATGACTGTGACCCTGGCACCTGAGCCCATGCAGCACATTGTCCCCCAGGGAACAGGCAGTTGGCAAAGATGCCAATCTCAGCCAGTGGAAATGCCAGACATGCACACCCTCAGCCTGAAAGCCAGCCTACTGGCCTTGTCCCTAAACCAGAGAACACATCATTCATGCACAGCCTAAGAACCTTAGTCTGAGAACCAGCCCAGCAAATGCACCCCTGGCAAGGTCACCCCCAAGGTGGTGGAAACATTGCACATTCGCACCTTCAGCCTAAGATCCAGCACAGTAGCCCCCACCCCTGAAAAGCCATTCCACTACTGCTACAAACTCACACAAGCCTAGGCCACTGAAGCACTTGCAGACATCATTGATATAGATTACAGCTGAAAATACTACATGAAGACTACACTACTACATCCAGCAGAAGCAAAACCAATAAACCCTACTCAACTGACACCCTATAGGAAAATGTGACTTTCCCTATGAAAGTTACTCTATAAAAGTTGAAGAAGTGACTGTTCCACAAGATGCACAGATATTAATGTGGGGACACAAGAAACATGACAAAACAGGAAAACATGACATGTTAAAGGAACACAGTAATTCTCCAGTAATAATTCCAAAGAAAAATAAATTTATGAAACACCTGAGAAGATAGATATCATAAAAAAGAGCCATATAGAAATCTTAGAGCTGAAGAATTCAATGTGTGAAATAAAAAAGTGCAACTGAAAATTTCAACAACAGACTACTTCAAGCAGAAGAAAGAATTGCAGAACTTGAAGACAGGTTTTTTAAAATAACCTAATCAGAGGAAAAATAAAATAATAAAAAAGGAGATGATAAAAGCCTACAAGACTTATGATATCATTAAGCAAACAAATATTCTCATTGTGGAAATTTCAGAGGGAGAAGAGATGAAAAAAGGCACAGAAAATATATTTAATAAAATAATAGCTGAAAACTTGCCAAGTCTTGGGAAAGATATGAACATGCAGATTCAGGAAGACCAAAGTTTCCCAAATAGATTCAACCCAAAAACATTCTCTTCAAGCCATATTATAATCAAATTGTCAAAAGTCAAAGACAAAGAGAAAGTTCTAAAAACTGCAAGAGAAAACTGTCAAGTCATATATAATAGAATCTCCATTACACTAACAGCAGATTTTTCAGCAGAAATCTTGCAGGCTAGGAGAGAATGGAAGGGACATATTTAAAGTGTTAAAATTAAAAAAAAAGAAAAAAACCTGTCAGTGAAGAATACTATATTTAGAAAAGCTATCCTTAAGAAATAAATGAAAAATAAAATACTTCCCAGAGAAGAAAAGCTAGCAGAATTCATCACTACTGAACCAGTCTTACAGAAATGCTTAAGGGAGTTGTTATAACTCAAAGCAAAAGGGCAATAATTACTACCATGAAAACACATGAAAGTATAAAACTCACTCACAAGTAAAGGTAAATTCATAATCAAACACAGAATACTCCAGCACTGTAATGGTGCTATGGGAACATTTCAAACCTCTAGTATAAAGGTTGAAGTCAAAATGGTCAAAAATAACTAAAGCTACAATCGGTTGTTAAGGAACACATAATATATAAAGGTATAAATTAAGGCAACAAAAATATTAATTGTGTAGGAGAAGGTAATTATCTATGTGGCTGAAATTGTTATCAGCTTAAAATAGCCTATTAGAACTATAAGATTCTTTTTGTCAGTCCCCCGGTAACCACAAAGAAAGAATTTGTAGCAAATACACAAATGAGAAAGAAAAGGAGTCAAAGCTTGACACTATAGAAAACCACCAAACTACAAAGATAAACAAGAGAGAAACAAAAGATCAAAATAAACAGAAAACAATTAACAAAATGACAGAAGTCCTTATGTATCAATAACAACTTTGAATGCAAATGGATTAAATTGTCCAATGAAAAACAAGAGTAGCTGAGTGAATTAAAACAAACAAGCAAACAAGAAAAGAACAATAAGATCCAACTAAAAGCTGCCTACAAAAGGCTCTCTTCATCTGTAAGGACACACATAGACTAAAAGTAAAGAGATGGAGAAAGATATTCCATATCAATGGAAACTGAAAGTGAGCAGGATTAACTATACTTATATCAGATAAAATAGACTTTAAGAAAAACTATAAAAATGAGTCAAAAAAGATTATTATATGATGATAAAGGGATCTATTCAACAAAAGGACATATTATAACAATTTTAAATATATATGCATATTACACTGTAGCATCTATATATATACATGTATATATAATTATTAGATCTAAAGGGAGAGATAGACTGCAATACAATAATAGTAGGAGTTCAACATCCCACTTTCAACAATGGATAGATTATCTATAAAAAATAAACAAAGAATCATTAAACTTAAAGTACACTATAGACCCAGTGGACCCAACAGACATTTAAAGAATATTTCATCCAACAGCTGGAGAATACACATTCTTCTCACCTACATGTGGAACATTATTCAGGATAGATCATATTTTAGACCACAAAACAAGTTTAAACAAATTTAATAAGACAGAAATTATATCCAGTCTTTTCTGACAATCGTATAAAACTAGAAATCAATAACATGAGTACTTCAGAAACTTTACAAATACATGAAAATTAAACAACATACTCCTGAATAACCAATGAGCCCAAAAAGAATTTTAAAAAAAAAATCTCTTGAGACAAATGAAAATGGAAACCCAGTATACCAAAACCTAGGGGATACAGTGAAAGCAGTTCTAAGAGGGAAGTTTATAGCAATAAACAACTACATTAAAAAAGAAGAAAGGTCTCAAACAACCTAACACTATACCTCAAGGAACTAGAAGAACAAGAACAGAACCCAAAATTAGTAGAAAGGAAGGAAATAATAAAGATCAGAGCTGAAATAAACAAAATAGAGATTAAATAAACAATACAAAATATCTACAAAACAAAAAGTTGGTTTTTTGAAAACGTTATCAAAAGGATCATGAGGTCTACAGAGGAGGAAAAGAGAAGTTTTATTTTTCAGCAAAAGGCAATCCACAGATCAGGAAGTGTGACCTTGGGGAAAGCAAAACTACATGCTTCATGGAAAGGAAGGAGAAGCAGGCTTTTATGCCTTGCAGGATTTACAAAACACACATATTCAGTGAGGGCTGGGGAGTCTTATGAATAGTTGTGAGAGTGAGCAAAAGCATGCACAGTGAGTAAACATACATGTAACACACATCCTATGTTCATTTTGGGGTGGAATTTTAACATTAAAACGATGTGTAATTCGGCTCCTTAATCTCAGGAGGTCTTTTTTAGGATGTAAGAAAAGTCTGTGTACAGACTCCAGGAGCTGGCCAAAAGCAATCTCTAAGTCTGTGGTGCTTTATTAGGAAAAAGTTACTGAAATCAGTCTCTTATCTAGTCAAAGTTGCTGCTGTGGCTTGTGGAACGACAAGTGTGGAGGGTCAGTCAGTAGCACTGGCCAGGTGGTGACCTGCACTTGTTTTAATATTGCTTGCCTCATGGCCAGTGCTTGTTCAGTTGCTAAAGAAATTAAAACAAAACAAAAGAAAAAGAAAAACCATGTGCTGCTATAAACATTCGGGTGCAAGTGTCTTTTTTATAGAATGACTTTTGTTCTTCTGGGTAGATGCCCAATAATGGGATTGCTGGATCGAATGGTAGGTCTACTTGAATCTGTTTAAGGTATCTCCCCATTGCTTTCCACAGGGGTTGCACTAGTTTACAGTCCCACCAGCAGTGTGGAAACAACCCAAATGCCCATCAATTCGTGAATGGATTAGCAAAATGTGGTATATGTATACCATGGAATATTACTCAGCTATTAGAAATAACGGCGATATGGCATCTCTTGAGCTGGAACCCATTCTATTAAGTGAAGTATCCCAAGAATGGAAAAATAAGCACCACATGTACTCACCAGCAAACTGGTTTCCCTGAGTGCACATTTGGGAATAACACCAATTGGGTATCGGACAGAGGTCGGAGCTGAGTGGAAGGGATGGGTGTATACCTACTTGATGAGTGCGATGCGCACTGCCTGGGGAATGGACACACTTGAAGTTCTGACTGGGGGGGATGGGGTGAGGGGAGGGGATGGGTGCACACCTACATGATGAGTGCGATGTGCACTGTCTAGGGAATGGACACAATTGAAGCTCAGACTCGGGGGGATGGGGAGGCATGGGCAATATATATAGCCTGAACTTTTGTACCCCCATAATGAGCTGAAAAACAACAACAAAAAAATGGAATGGAACAGAAAAATAAAATAAATGTTATTAACAGACAATGCTAAAAAAAAAAAAAAGAAAGAAAGAAAAACCATGTGACAGAACATAATTTATTCTTTAGGCATAGGGGTGCATGACATACCCCTTGCCTGCCATGGCCTTAGGTCTTGATTATACTTTGGTGTCTTCTTGCCACAAAGGCTCAGTTTTGTCAGTCTTATGACCTCTATTTTAACAAAAAGATAAACAAAATTGACAAATCTTTAGCTAGCCATAACTTCAGGCATTGGACATGGCAGGGGTGGAGGGAACTACCAACTTACCAACTTCTGAAAGAGGCAAGAAAAATAATCTGTTCTGTAGCTGAAACATTGAACTAGATAGCCCCGAGAGTCTTTTCCAATAATGATATTCACTGAGTCTATGCAAGGTCTGAACTAGCTCTCATCTCTCACAAAGTAAGAACAGCAACCGAGATCAGGATGCAGAGGGCATGCATGTGGCAGCAGCAGGGGGAGATCACACAAGGGGAGGCAGGTTGAGTCTGTGTTTCACTCAAGCTCCTCGGTGATTTGCACTTCACCCGTGCTACTGTAAAGAATGAGATGCTCCCCATGGATATGCAGCCCAGAGTCAAAAAAGAATTATAAGACTTTATCAGAATTTTGAGTTTATAAGTGCAATAACATATTGCTGTAATTCTTGTATAGGTAATAACTCCCTAATTATTACATGCTGTCACTTACACATACAAGGAAAATAGGCCAGAGTAGACAAACAGTATTTCTCTACTTGCAAGCTTACTTTCCAAATATAATCTAATTAAATATAAAACAATACAATATTAAAAAGACAATTTACTTATAGAAAAGGAACTCCACAAGACATTAGTCTTCTATGTGTCCATAACACCATTTGTAGTCTGCTTATCCCAGAGTTATTGAGTTATGGGCCCTGCTTCTGCTGTTTTAATATTTTGTGCTCAATTCTGACTTTGCTTTTTATACTTCTTGCTCCTCCAGGCATAATGCCAAGTGCTCTCTTCTTTAATATGTGATCAATTTTGTGCTCTACTCCTCTGAAGTGGATCACTCATCTGTCATGTATTTATACTATTTCTTAAAAAGGCTGCTCAGTTTATCATTTTGGTTTCTATGTTTTTCCTATAACTTTTTCTGAAAATTTTTCTCTGCCTTTCAAAATAGCAAAGCATACTTTTTTCCTATGGTCTTCCAGCCCCTTACTTTTGAAAAATGTCCTAGTCATATTTATACTGAATGCTCATTATCTTTTTTTCCTGCCCTGGCCTCCTGAATGATCATTATCTTATTTAAACCTCACAATATCCCCATCTTATAAATGAGAAAATTGAGACTTAGAAAAGTTAAGTATCTCACCCAAGAAAGCACAATTAAAGCTTTGTTGGGAAATCAAGACTTTGTCTGGCTCCATAAACTGTGAAGGTCAGGTTATACACATCTGCGGAGAAAACAAATCCTACTCCATTAGCACAAGTTAAACTATAAACTCTCTGAAAAAAAATTTTAAAAGAATCTTTAACATAGGTTTTTCTTTATATCTAACTGGATAACAAAAAAATGAAATAAGGAAATAGGAATGAGTTATTGGAAGATTCTATTTAGTTCAAAAAGATAAAGGAGTTGAAAATTTATTCCACAGCATCAACGACTTACTTTAGGAAAAAAAGATTATTGTGGTGACTTTATGTTTCTGAAGCTGCCTTATAGAAAAGCCAAAAAAACCCAAAGTGGATTCACTATGTATCTTAGTCCATTCAGGCTGCTATAACAAAATACCTTAGAGTGGCTAATTTATAAATAGAATTTATTGCTCACAATTCTTGCGGCTGAGAAGTCCAGGATCAAGTTGCCAGCAGATAACAATGCCTTGTGAGGACTTGCTGTCTGCTTCCAAGATGGCACATCCCAGCTGGGCCCTCACATGGTGGAAGGGAAGGCAGCTTTCTGGGACCTCTTCACTTAGAGCATTAATCCCATTAATGAGGGTAGAGCCTTCATGACCTAATCACTTCCCAAAAACCCCACCCTCTCGTACTATCACCTTAATGATTAGGTCTCAACATATGAATTTTTGCTAGGACACAAACATTCAGACCATAGCACTCAGACATGTCACATAAAAATATGTGTTTATTTTACTAATCCCCAGAACTCAGTGTGACTTAGGAACATAGGACTTAACACTGCACAGTGAACACTGCTATTCAAAGCTGTGGCTGAAAGCTGTTACCTATTACGGAGGCAACATGAGTATGCTAGAGAACAATCAAGAAGATCTTTAGACACAACTATCCTCCTGGATAAAAAGTTATTTTTGTTTTAAAATTAGAAATTACTAATGAAAAAAGATACCACCCCTGAAATTCAAGATGAAATAGTAAAGGAATAGTAATGGCCATAATTACCATGTTCCACGTATTGCCAAAGTGTCATCAGGATTTAGTCTTTGTTGCTGTGCTGCCTCAGGGTGTGAAAACACGGAAGATGAATAATATCCTCGTGGATATTATCAATCTAATCATAGTGGCATTGGAGCCTTTTTCATTTAACTTTAGTCAATCCAGCTCTCACTACCAAGCACAGCCTCGTCACTGACTGTTGAACTACAGCAATGGTGGAAAAGAGCCTCCTGATTTTATGATGTTGGCCTGGTTTCAAGGGTGTCTTCCATTCTTTATACCCAGCACCAGCATCAGAAGCAGAAACAGAAGATGTTCATCCTATAACTGATAAAAATATTTATGATTATTCTGTTAATTAAAACGAAGGAATATTTTAAAACATGTTCAATAATGTATAAGTTGTTCTTCCTTCATTCAAAATAGTAACAGCATTATACGTATTTCTAATAAATGCTATAAACTCAGCTAACATTCCAAACTGTTAGATGGCCGTAAATGAAAGCTCAATACTTACTAGAACTTTCCCCAGACTATCACATAATATCTTATTATTGCAAACCTTTCAACAAGAGGTCTGCAGCAGTCAGAAGGATTTTGCTTAACTATAAAATGGCCAATTAGAATCTGTCAATAAGGTTTCTAGTTAGAATTGAGGCATTTTTAAGAAATGTATTTAATTTTTCTGCCTTTAACATTGGAATCACTTTCCAAAGTTAGTCCATGAAAACATTTAAACTCTTATGATGTTCAGTTGGAGTTCATCCTTCTCAAAATATTATACTTCATTCATTCATTATTCTCATCCTTTTAAAAATGACATTGTAAAATATTTTTTTAAATGCCAATATAAAACTTCAGATTTTACCTTTGATATCTAGTTAAGGGTCTGTCAATTTCACTTTAAGACAGGGGTTTTTTTTAGAAGTTTTATCCTTAACTGTAGTGAATGGAGAATTACTTATCAGTATGCTCCTTAGCTATACTCACAGTCCCAACCTAGTGAGAACAGTGAATACATGTTATTGGCACATTTACATTCAGACTTATAATTAGACTTCATGTATTCAGAGTCACATAAAAATCTCTTTGCATGACTTCAAACTGAAAATCATTCAGTGTTTGAAATCAACTAAAGTTTTGACCTAGAGGTTTTTGTCAGAGGGACATTAGAAACTCAGGAGCATTAATTAAAGGTCTTCATATGTTGTTATTATTGTTGTTTTTAAGCAGATAACCTTTTTTGCTAAAGATACTGTTTCTAAAATAATATTTCTCAGACCAAACTCCCATCCCAACCTGAGTATTCTTCCTTTCACCAGAAGAAGGAAGCGTGTCATTTTCCCCTTTATAAATATTCACATACCAGAGCACGTGGCATGAAAAATAATAAATATAAATTGAATGTGAAGTGCTAGCCGTGTTCATCTGCAATTTATGCCCATAAACTTGAAAACATGGAGGAAATGGACAAATTCTTAGAAACACACAACCTCTCTAAGCTCAATCAGGAAGAAATAGAAATCTTGAACAGATCACTATCAAGCACCAAAATTGAAGCAGCAATAATGAAAAATCTTTCAACATAAAAAAGTCCCAGACCAAATGGGTTCACACCCAAATTTTACTAAATCTACAAAGAAGAATTGGTACCTATGCTGCAGAAATTGTTCGATAATATCAAGAAGGAAGGAATCCTCCCCGATTCATTTTACGAAGCCAATATCACCTTGATACCAAAGCCAGGAAAGGACACAACGAAAAAAGTAAACTGATCTTGTATTAACTTTGTGCCTTTGTTCCTAGCACCTAAGCTGAGGATATGCTAAGAAAACAAAGTACCTAGAGACTCACTTACATCTTTATTGTTTTAGAAATCAAAATATGAAGACTAGAAATATTAATAGCTACCAAACCACACATGAAAGCTAAAAAATTCAACTTTGCCTATTATCTTTACAGATTATTTCTAGTCTAGTTATCTACATCTGGTTGTTTTTCTATTCATCCTCCAAGTCAAGTCCATTGTCAATCTACTTTTACTTTCTCTAGATTTTAAGTTTTCACCCTCAATATGATGCTAAGAGCTATGTTTAACCTCCTCTCAAATTTTGCCTTCTATCCAGTCATCTTCATATTGGTTTATATTCACTTCTGCAACTTGACTTGGTGTTATCTAGTCAAAGGGTTGCCAAGCTTATAAAAAGCCAGATAGTAAATATTTTAGCCTTTTCAAGCCAAATGGTCTCTGTTACAGCTACTTAACTCTGCAATTTTATCACAAAACAGCCGTAGATTATATATAAACAAACAAGTGTTACTGTGTTCCAGTAACATTCCATGTATAAAACCAGGCAGCAAGCTAAATGTAACCTGTACCTCGTCCTTTGCTGAACCCTGCTCTAGTAAAACACATTGTACCACACACAAAATTCATTTACTTATCTATTAATAATAATATAAATATATCAGACATTTGAACGCTCATGTTTTAATTCCCCTGGAAATCTGTTTAATAACAAAATGCTTGGGATTTGTCTCTTTCTCTATACTTTCTCGTATAGCTCTTCTTGGAATATCTGAAATCAGGACTAGCACTCTTTTCATTAAATTATTAATAATTTAAGTAACATAAAATAAGTATAAAAATAATTTTATTAAGTAACAGAAAAATATACAAATATATAATGCCCAAATCATTAGTGGACAGATTTTATATAAATACATAGAATTCATAGACAATTTTAATCTGCAGAGCCCAAACGTTTCACTCACACCATTGACCATTTCTTTCTTTTTCTAGGCAGATAGAAAAGATTTGAGATGTGCTGCTTCTTTGTTTGGCTTCCCACTTCCCTGTGTCTTCTGAACTTGGGACTTAGCCAAGTATCAATATTCCTCACTTAGCTTAATTCCCATATATCCCCAGTCAGCAGACATTGAATCCTACTGCTGGGTTGTTGGATGGCCTGTTGCTACTTACTGTCTTTTGTGAAGCCATACCCCCAATCTTAGCTGATGCTTACCTCCTCTGCTCTCCACAAACAGCATATGCTTGGCCAAATCCATTCAGTTGTTTAGAAAAGGAAAAAAAAAAAAAAAAAAACCCTACAATTATGTTGGTTGACCAGCAACAACCTTAATCTTCTTCAATTAAATTTTCAGTCTTAATAAGAAATATACATCTCTTCCCCAGTGAATCTTTCAATGGGCTCTGGAAATTTAGTGTTCCATATGAAATGTGTGCCTGAGTTACTCACATGTTAAATTTGCATACTTATTCACACATATGTAGCATCATTTACTTAACTGGAGGTAAGAGTAGGGGAGGAGTAAGTATAACATTCTACAGAGGTTTTGTTGTATTGTTTTCCCCAAATAGGAGGTTATAAACTACTTAATTCATTTTTTAGAAAACAAAAATGTCCCTAAGAAACTTAATGCTGAAAGAAAGAAGGAAAAAAATAGAGCACATAGAGTTGTGCAAATCAAAAAGATGTGCATGTTTTATGAGAACCAAAACAAATATAAGAATTTTTTAAAAATCATATTTGGAATATCTCCTAAGAGGGAAAAGTTAAAGAATAATTAAACAAATAAAATGCACAGGTCCTTTGGAAGATCAATACTAGCTCCAGGAACTAGAGGATTATGATTAACTCAGCCCTGGGCACCTGAAGTTAAAAATAAACACATAAATAAGAAATAAATATAATACTTGACCAAATAAAACTATATTTTATTTACTGGAATGGTTTGTTAATTAATCAAGTAGTGTGTTACATGTCTATTTAGAAGGAGCTCCAAAGACATTACTATTTTTATTAATAATTAAATTGAAACTAGTTGTTTTAGACATAATGGAATATCACTACTAGTTGTTAGTTGAAACAAACCTACCACTGGAACTGCCTATGAGAAATGCAATTAAAAACCATCAGAGCCATCAAAAGACCAAGCCAGTACAGAACATAAATGGACTATAAAGATGTAAAATAAAATGGTTCCAGAGAGGGAGTCTAGTGGCACATAAACTACCAGAGCTCAGCATTTAATTGGTTTCTAATTTTTATCAGAACTCTGGGATGAAATTAATTCCATGTAAATTACTGTAAAACATCTATTTTGTATTATGATTTGAAGATACGACACTATGTGTGAGGTGTTTTTCTTATTTTGCATTGAAACTTCGAAAGCAACCAAAGCAGTAATTATTGAAAGGGTCATGCTCCGACTGCAGGGATGGTTCAGGCAACTATTAGTCAGGCCTGACTTCCACGGCTTCAGTAGGAGCTTTGTCAGAATAAAAATCGCAAAACAGGATCCCACATTAATGTTTGTTCTCCGAACTGAATTTATGTTAGCTGTAATTAGCAAACTCCAGGAAATGGCATGTGAGAATGCCCCAAAATAATAATAATTCATCATCTTTCCAGTATCAAATGTTTTGTCATGATAACCCCCAGTGGCAGGACTGTAGGCTTAAAATTTAAAAAGAGAAAAGGAGAGGAATGATGTATTAGTTTGCTCCAGCTGCCATAAAAATATCACAGACTGGGTGGTTTAAACAACAGAAATTTATTTCTCACAGTTCAGAAGTCTGGAAGTTCAAGGTAAAGGTGTCAACATGTTTGGTTTCTCCTGAGGCCCCTCTCCTTGGCTTGCTGATGGCCTCACATGGTCTTTTCTCTGTGTATGGGCATCGCTGTATCTCCCTATACATCCTAATCTCTTCTTTTTAGAAAAACACCAGTTATATTGGATTAGAGCCCACCCTAATGGCTTCATTTTAATTTAATCTTCTCTCTACAGGCCCTAATTCCATTACCTTCACATTCTAAAGTACTGGAAGGAAGTTGGGGCTTCAACATATGAATTTGGGGGTTGGGGGGGGACACAATTCAGTCCATAATAGGGAGGAAGAAACAATAGGAAGAAACCCAAGGCTATTAGGGAAACTGTAGCAATCTGATTTGTGGGAACTGACCAGATATAATTAGTAAGTTGTAACAGAAACTCCTGGCCAGAATAATCTCTTTATGATGAACATGAACATATGACTGATGAATTTAGGCACCTACTTAATGTATATTACCTGTTATTGGAATAAAGACCAAATTTTTAGCATAGTTTACGTGACCCTGCACTATCTTTGATTAACTCTAAAGAATTATTTCTTTCCATTTCCTCTTCCCTCTTTAAATTCAAACCACAAAGGATTTCTTTCCAGTCTCTGAACAGGCCATTCTTCCTTCTTCATGAGATCTTTGCCAATGCCATTTCCTTTACTTGGATGTATTCCCATCTATTTATCAATCACTCTTACTTTGGGTGTCATATCCTTGAAAAACTGTCACCTGTGTCCCTGGCCTAGTTCAGGTTTCCTTGCTGTATCCTCTATAGCACAATGACTTTTTACTTATAATTGTTAGTTTGTAACCATACATATCATTGTGCTTATGTGTATATATATATATATATTTTTTTTTTTTTAAGGAAAACAATTTTTCTAACTCAGGAAGATGATAAACTATTATGATACACGTTAGTAATTGTATGGCACTTACCCTGTAAAAGGCAGCATAAGTTTTATGAATATTAATTCACTTAATTCTTAAAACAACTCTGAGATATATTTAAAATTAATAGTGTCATCACCTCTACATTTTATGAATGAGAAAGCAGAGGCATGGAAAGTTTTTTGTAAATTGCTTAATGTCAGGTATCTAAAAGAATTCTAAGACTTGAACCCAGGTAGCTATGGCTTAATAGTCTACCTTTAATCAATATCCTTTTCGATATAGTATGCCTGCTATCAATTAGTTGCCCTATCATTTCTGCCAAATTGCATATCTCAAAATGTGTTTTATTATGATGATATCAAAAACAACAAAATTTTTTTAAAAGCTCCATATGCTTAGACCAATAACAGTGGCATAGGGAAAGCCTTTATCTCAGTTAAACAGGCAAGATCCAGCTCTTTTAACTATATAAAATAATAATGTCAAGCAGTAAATATGCAAAGTTTAGGACTTCAGTAAGTTTTATATTGGAAAAAAAATGAATTCAGGCCAAATTCTGCTCTAAATCACTGTAACTGGCAAATAAAGGAAATCAAATGACAGAGAGAAGAAAGGAGGAGGAGGAAGGAGGAAGAAGAAGCAGCTAAATAAACATCCTAATGATTGATTACTGAGGCCAATTTTGATATCTTGTAAAACAACACATACATACAACACCAGTTAATGGTAAATATCTACCAACCTGTCTATTATTTGCCAGAGCATCAGATAATGGCCTTTGGGACCAAAAACAGAACTTTAATTGACCTCCTCTATTACTTACTTTGAGGAAGTAGAGTGTGACAGTTAAGAGACTAGATTCTGGAGCCATATTGCAAGTATTCCAATTAATAACTAGTTGTGTGACCTCAGGAAAATTAATTAACCTCCTACAAAATATAAAATACCTATCTTGTGATATGGTAGTGAAGTTTAAAGAAATCACTACACATAAAACACTTGAAACAATGTCTGGCACATAGTAAGTGCTCAAGGTGTTAGATATTATGATTTTATACTCTGATCAAGAAAGTTTGATTTTGGGTATTCACTGATTGCATGACTCTTATTAGTGTCACTCTAGATTATTCATATATAGGTTATCTTTTGAAAATGGACAAAAGAAATTGCAATTAACTTAGCGATCAAGGGAGAAGGGAGTTAAGAATGCCCTCCATCTTGAAACAGAGGGCACAGATTTCAGAGTTTGATGATTTATGCAAAACAATGTGCCCCAAATCCAAACTGTACCTTAAAGCCAAGTGAAAATAATATTTTCTTATCTATTATTCATTAACTTACCTCTTTAAATCCCCACTTCCTGTGAGCCATGAAACTACATGTGCAGACATTGAACTGGAAACAAACTTCCACAGGGGTAACTGCTAGGAAAAAAAAATAGACCTTAAGAAAGCAAGGCTCCTGCTCTATGACAAAACTAGATGATTCAAAAATCTTTAGCCAGTAGTTTATCAACTTGCCAAACAAATGACATGAGATAATCATTTATTTTATTTTGGCTTTTCTATGTTTTTTTCATATTCTATGATAAGTATGGAAATGACTTTGATAGTAAAGAAGTAGGAGACAAATGATGGGAAGAGAAGAAATTAAAAGAGCCAAAGCATGAAGAAAAGCAACCAAAAAATCCTTAGGCGATAAAAATATTGTAAGATGAGCAGAAACCCAATATCAGCAGGGAGAGAGTCTGAAAACTGAATACAATTATTTCAGGTAATTGTTAGAAGCAACATAATTTTCAAATATAACTATGCAGATTTTAGCATGTCAAGTAAGAAAAAACAGACTTATAAAAAAATAGTTCTAGGATAACTGGATATCCACATGGGGGAGAATAAAAATTAACCCCTATTTCACATCTTACATAAAATCAGTTCCAAGTAGATACAGATCTAAATGTGAAAGTCAAAACGGTACACCTCCTAGAAGTTTATGTGTATATAATGTTTCATATATAATACTTGTGACTTATATGACTCAGGACTAATATAATACAATCTATAATAACCATTGTCACAAATTCTTAATCAGAATAAGAAAGGACTAACCAACCTTAGGAAATTAGAAAAAGAAAAGAGCAAATTCATCAATCCAAAGTAAAAAAAAAAAAAAAAAAAAAGCCAAGAAAAATTAGAGCACAAATCAAAATTGAAAACAAAATAAAATCAATGAAGAAAAATTAATGAAATCAAAAGATAAATAAAATAAATAAGACTCTAGCCAGGCTAACCAAGAAAAATGGAGAGAGGACAAGATACTAATATCAAAAATGAAAGAGGAGCCATCAATATAAATTCCATGGACACAAAAGAATAAAGGAATACTATGAGCAACTCTATGTCCACAAATTTAACAACCTAGATGACTTGGACCAAGTACTTGAAAGATATAATCTGTCAAAACTCACACAAGAAGAAATAGACAATCTGAATAGACCTATATCTATTAAAACAATTAAATTAATTATTAATAACTTCCTAAAACATAAAGCATCATGTCCAAATGGGTTCACTGGTGAATTCTACCAAAGAATTTTGCTGTAACCTAAAAGTGTTCTAAAATAATAAGGTGTTAATTAAAAGAACATTAACAATTAAAGAATCAATCTCTAACCTTGGTTATATTAAAATTAAATGATTATACTCATCAAAAGATACCATTAAGAAACTTAAAAGGCAAACCAAAGTGTGACATATGATATTTATGTGCAACATGTATAACTAATATAAGGCTCATACCTAAAATGTTGAAAGATAAAAAGCAAATCAAAACAATAGCTAATATAAAAATATTCAAGGAATGTAAGCACCCACTTAACAAGAGAGAATATAGAGCAACAGGACCTCGCATGCAGTGCTGGATGAAGATTAATTAGTATTACAACTTTGTAAAACAGTTTGGCATTATTCAATTTCATTCCTAAATCCCTTCCATGAGAAAGCATACTTATTTCATCAAAACATACAAAAATGTACATAGCAGCACTTGCCCTAATTTCTTTGTTTTGATTAATTTTATGTGTCAACTTGGCTAAACCATTTACATAGATTCTGGTCAAACATCAGTCTAGCTGTTGCTGTGAATGTTTTCTTTTTCCTTTAGAAGTTATTACCATTTAAGTCAGTAGATTGAGTAAAGCAGATTGACTTCCACAATGTGGCTGACCATAATCCAATCAACTGAAGGCCTTTCGAGAAAAGACTGAGATCCCCAAAAAGGAAAGAATTCTGCCTTCAGACCACATTTAGCCTCAAGACTCCAACAAACTTTTCCTTGGGTCTATAGCCTGTTGGCCTGCCTTGCTGATTTTTGGACTTACCAGTCCCCATAATGATATGAACCAATGCTTTAAAATAAATGAATATCTCTCTCTCTCTCCCTCCACCCCCCATATGTGTATACATCTCACTGGTTCTGTTTCTTTGGAGAATCATAATACTAACTACAAACTGGAAATTATTTAGATGTTTATTAACAAAAAATAAGTACATAAAGTATGGGAAAGTCATACAGTGGATACTGAATCTCATTGAAAATAAAATGCAATTAACAAAACTGGGTAAACATTATAAACAAAATGATCAGTTGAAGAAGCCAAACATAATACCATATATATGATATGCTTTCATTTAATTAAAGAAAGTTCAAAAATAATTAAAACCAAATTTCAGCATTTAAGGATGTTGTTAACATCCTCATGTTGTTAAATGATAAAGAAAAGAAAATAATCACAATTAATGACAGTAATATTTATCTTTAGATGGGAGGAGAAAAAATAAATTACAATAGGACACAAAGAGAGCTTTAGAAAGTTCTAGAACCCATGGGGGTGCTAGAATGTATTGTTTCCTGACTTGAGTAATTGTTACCTTGGCTTTATTTAGGGGATGATTAATTCAGCTGTCTGTTTTTATTTTCTGAGTTTCTGATGTGTCCTGTATTTCACAACAAAAATGTTGTAGCAAACAAGAATGAGAAACACAGATTTAGAGGAGGGGGACAAGATCACATAGAGAAAGACATTCATAATAGTCTCGTTTTTAGGTCATTTCTGTTGATTAGATCCTAACACTGTTAGGAATTAATGAGGTAGCTTAATTTGCTATTAGAAAGGTTTTGTGTTTTGATTTCTGGTTCATTCCACAAAACTCTGAAAAGTGAGAAGACTGAGGTTAGAATGGCCTGCTTTTCCTGAGCTGGAGGCTCAGACACTGCAGAGGCAGATGTTCTTAAGAAATCAGTTCTTGCTGTGATAGCAGCATCAGCCCTGCATGCAAGACTGAGCATTTGGAATAATCAGTCTGTGTTCTTGCAAGCCATGTAGAAGCTGAGCACAGCTGAATCGATGATCCAAGAACACAATGTCTGGAACTGATCACATCCTGCACTCCTTTTTCAGCCTTTTGCAGCCAATTGATCACTCAACACTGTTGCATCCATACGGTTTTGCTAGTATATTTTCCCTTAGCTGATTATAATGCTGTTCTATGAGATGCCGATAATGCTTGAGACATTTTATGAGAAACCTTACCTGATCCAAGGTGGCAGATTAGAAACACATAGCTTGTTATTTCTTCTAAAACAGGCCAAGAATATGGCAAAGAATATTCTCTGTCGAGTTCCTTGTACCTTGGTAGCCAAATGTTTATTCCAATTAACTCAAGCTCAGTTTCCTTCAATTAGAAACATTCTATTCACAACACTCTACTGCCAATTCTATGGATAACTTTTACTGGGGCCAAATAGCTCTCTTATTTCTCCTGTAATTTAACCCATGCCCATTCCACCCTGCAGCCTTATTTTACAATTGTTGTCCTTATTCTGCTTTTTGGAAATCAAGCAGTTGAATCGCCATGAATAAAATCACAGCATATTTTCAAATAAATACATAAAATGAACTAATAAAAGGACTCTGGTCAGTAAGAGGTATAACTGCAACAGAATGGTTTAAACAGAGGCACCTCTGTTGATACTACTTTCTTTTGTTTGTTTCCCGAACTCATAGCAACCCAAACTTTTAGCTAATGTGCAAAACCTGGGTCATTTGTATAGGTATACTTGCTGTCTCTAAGTGCTTTTATTGGATAAAATACAATTGCTGTTATAGGGAAGCTTCTTTATACCTGCTGTTTGGTGCCTTAAAAATACCACATTCACATGACTTTTTGTCAAAAATTGAATCTTTCCCTTGCTTAATAATGCTAGAGTCCAAGCTTATTTCCTCCCTTTATAATAAAAGTCCAGATCTCTTTCACTAAGAATTGTAATCTCGAATAAAGGACCAAGGGATCCACTGATAACTGCATTAATGATGATCAAATAAATTACTTTGATCAGCTATTACAATGGTGACATGATTCAGATACAGTTTTTAACCCAAACTAGTGTTTCACTTGAAGCTTGATAAGGTTGTGAGATAGTAATTTTTACAAAACCAATTAAAAACTGTTTAATCTGTCATGATTAAATTTATTGAGGTATTAAATTAAATCTATTCTGCCTATATTTCTTCTACTCTCTTTCAACCCACCACACAAAACATCCAAGTTCTAAGCAGATAGGCAAGCCCTTCACAACTCCTTCACTTTGGAAGTTTTGCAAAGCAGGAAGAAGTACCTGCTAAAATTCCTTACTCTGGTAAGAATCTAAACTCAGTAAAGAGATTATATTCTAGGTGTCCTGGGAAAGAAAGGGGAGAATTTGGGGGTTAAGGAGAGAGATTGGGAAATTTCCTGGAATTGGATCAAGGGAGGTATACCATGGGATTTCTTGCTAGGGATTAAGGAAGGAAAGGGCTACACAATACACGTAGATAGAATAATGATTATATGATATTTATACCTCATATTTAAAAGCTGAGTATTCAACCTTTTTAGTAAATCATCCTGAAGGGGAAAAGAAAGTCCTATCTCTAAAAATCTTATCATTACCAGAATTTCTAACTCCTGAAAATATCTTTATAATGCCAAGCATGACACAGAATCCTAATAACATCAAGGAAGAATCCAGATATAGTTTTCAAATCTGTTGAGTCCATTAATGATAAATTTATATCAGGGAACAGAAAGACACCTGGGTTGATCTGGCCTCCTCTCCCTCCTCTTTAATTATGATTATGACCAAGGCCTCAGCATACCCATATCAAATGCATGTATACTTCTCATAGTTGCAGGAAAAAAAAATCTATTTTTGCTTTGCCAACCACTTAACATATTATCTATTTTCCCAGTCCCTATTATTTCTCTTTTAATTAATTATCCCCAATCATAATACTGAGCCCCAGAGTCATAAAGCCATTTATGACATTTTTCTTGTTTGATGCTAAGAAATTCTCCTTAGAGAATTGTGGTAGTAACCGAAGCACTTCATAAGGCTCTTTATATACATTACTTTTCAACATAAGCAACATTGCTAGGGAGCTATTACCACAAGTTTTCCTCAGATGAAGAAACTGAGGCTTAGCACAGTTAATTGACATAAATATTAATACATACACAAAAATATACACACAGTCATGTGTCACTTAATGATGGGGATATGTTTTGAGAAATGTGTTGTTAGGCAATTTTGTCATTGTGTGAACATGTGAACATTACAGATTGTATTTACATATTCTAGATGGAATAGCCTATTACACACCTAGGGTATATGGGATGACCTGTTGCTCCTGGGCTACAAACTTGTATAGCACACAACTATACTCAACACCACAGGCAAGCCTAACACAATGATAAGTATTTGTGTATCTAAACTTACCTAAACATAGAAAAGGTACAGTAAAAATATGGTATTATAATCTTACGGGACCATGTATGCAATCCTTTGACCAAAACATCCTTATGCAGCATATGACTGTATATAAATTTATACATAAAGAGATTAAAAGCAATGACAGAGGCTGAGAAGTCCCATGATGTGTCATGCACAAGCCGGAGACCCAAGGAAAGCCTGTAGTGTAATTCACTCTATGTCCGAAGGCTGGAGAAGCAGGGGAGACAACGGTATTAGTTAGTCTCAGTCTGAGGACAGGAGAAGACCAATGTCCAACTCAAGCAATCGGGCAGAAGCGGTGGCTTCTCCCTTCTTCAGACTTTTGTTCTTATCTAGGCCCTCAATGGACTGGATGCCCACCCACATTGGGAAGGATAATCTGCTTTACTGAGTCTAGTGATTCAAATGCCAATCTCATCTAGAAACACTCTTACTCACACACCCAGAAATAATGTGTAGCCAAAATGTCTGAGTACCCAATATCCAGTTAAGTGGACACATAAAATTATTAGGTCATTAAACATGAAATGTCCGATTTAGAATCAAAAGTGTAGTTTATTCTATTTCAAACAAGAAGCAGCACAATTAATCAAAGTATGCATCTAAACTATTGACACAGTTTTGCCATCTTAATAATAGCCTGTTTTTGCTAGCAGCAAAAAAGCCTGAAGAATGAGAAGCCATGAAATCGCAAAAGGCGTTTTCCACAGCTTGTTGAGAATTGAATATTTTTCTTTGCAAGAAGTGGTCCAAAGCCTGGAAGAAGTGGTAGTCAGTGGTATGAGGTCTGGTGGATGACAGAGAGTTTCCAAGTCCAGCTTCTGAAATTTGAACAGCATTGTTCGTGGGACATGTGGTTGTCTTGCAAGAGGCTTGGCCTATCTCTATTGACCAATCTCAGCTGCTTAATCACAGGCATCCTCATCATTTCATTCAATTGCTTGCAGTAGACAATCACTGTAATTGATTGACAAGGTTTCATGAAGCTGTAGTGGATAATACCAGTACTGGACCACCAAACAGACACCAGTAGATTTTTTTTATGAATATTCAGTTTTGGACCATTTTTCAGCACTTCATCTTTATCCAACCATTGTGCTGAATGCTTGCAATTGTCAAAGAGAATCCATTTTTCATCACACGTAACAATACAGTGTAGAAATGGTTTGCCTTTATGTCATGACAGCAAAGAGAGGCAAGCTTTGAGATGATTTCTCTTCAGACGGTCGTTTAATTCATGCAGAACCCATCTATCCAGCTTCTTTACCTTGCCGATTTGTTTCAAATGGTCCAATATTGTTGGAATAGTAATGTCAAACTTGCTGCTAATTGATGCATAGGTTGAGATGGATTTGCTTCCACTATAGCTTTCAGCTCATTACTATCCACCTTGGTCTCAGGTCACCCACATGGCTCACTTTCAAGATTAAAATCTCCAGAATGGAACTTCTCAAACTGTCCATGCACTGTGCATTCATCAGCCACATCCTTACCAAACACTTCGTTGATATTTCGAACTGTTAGTGCCACATTCGTTCCACGATGGAACTCATATTCAAAAATAACATGAATTTTTTATTTATCCATGGTTTCACAAAAATTGTTCTAAAAAAAATAAGAAAATCACAAGCCAAAAATGTGTGTTTAAAAGACTGAGGATATACCTTCACAATAAAAATAAAACAAGAAGTGTCAAAGTGAAATGTCAGAGATATCCACTGTCAAGCTTAGTACTTAAGGAAATTGGACATTTCATACTTAATACCCTAATAACCACTAAAACATGCCACTAGAATTGAGTGCTGTGCAGCCTGGCTCTTTATAATATGTCATATATCACATTATCAGTGAGTTCACAAACAGTACTGATATATGGAACAAAAGATCCAACTTTTTGTTCAGGTTCTAATCTAGGAACCTTCTGCAAATAGCCAGTCCAGGGGATATTTAAGCATTGTTTTGAGAGTTGAATTTCAAATAAATCATTCAGTCTGAGAGAAGACCATTGTTTCTCAGCATAAATTTAATATTATCACAAAAAAATTTGCCCCTGAAAAGTCCTTTTTGATTGTGATAATTATGCTGATAACACAAAAGTAGGGTAAAGATACAATTGTTATGGGGAGTGGGGGAAGTTTTGGAATTTCTGAGATTTAATTTCTAAGACAAAATATATGAGCTAATCTGTTTCACTGGGGTTCTAAAAATCTAAGGGAAAAATCCCTAAAAAGTGATTAGATTAAGGAAATTTATTCACTTTATTTTAAACCAACTCATTACATACACACACACAAATATTTCTAAGCTTTTGGGCCATAAGAGATGAAGGAGAAAGACTTTTAGGTGCATGCTAAATTCTCATCTAGGCCCACACTCCCTCTGATTTATGCTTGAAGCCAGCTCTAGCCTTCAGAGTACTAGAAACTTTGTCGTATAAGTAGTACCAAAAGAGTATGTAACAAGGTAGGAAACCTACTTTTTGCCTGAAAACATTTAAAAAATATCAACATCAGGCCCAGATTAATAGGTGACACTTCTTGGCAGTAGAAACATGGTAAATTTAGATGCTTTACTGCCAATCAGTAATCACAATCACATCATTCAGAGCACTTTTCCCTTGACATAAAAAGATGCCACTGGAGAGTTAAGATGCTGTTTATAATAATGGGTTATAAAATATAGGGAAAAAATCAAACCTATTTGAAGATTATGCCTTTACTAGGAAAGGTATGTATAAAAACTGAAAATAGCATCAGTCAAACAGCAATTTAAAAAATTCAATTTTTCCACCTTTCGCAGAGACTTGTTCCAACCGTTTTTAATGACATTTTCTCTCTTGCATTTAAGCTTCTATAGCTCTTACCTTAATCTAGTATCAATATATAATTTACTATTTAACAATATACTCTATCTTAGCCAATTATATCTTACTCTAAATTTTTTCTTTCCAAACATCATTCAATATTTTTAAAATGATAGACTATAGGTTCCATTTATTTACTATAAAGGGTGTGATTTCTCTCTAGGAATTCACAATCCTATGGAGTAAAGACTAGAATTAAAATCGAGAAGCTGGAATTGAAACACATACCCCATCACAAAGACCCTAGGAAATATGGGAAGCTCTGTCTTAACTACTTTGCAAAACAGAAAATTTTCCCTCAGCATATTAGGGGATCTCCACCCCAAAATAAAAGATATATTCTATGAAGGAAAAAAAATTAAGTATTTATTTACACACATACATATCCCTCAACAGAAAGGTCATCTGAAAATAATTCTCAGAGGAACACTGATTTGGTAAAATTGTTGCAAAACATTTAAATAAATCAATCTTCTATGTGTCATTAATAAGTATCTTGCAACAAACATAACTATTTAGTTTACATGCATATTCTTGTTGGCAGAAGGGAAAAAAATCTATCGCTCAAACCTTCTGAAATTAATTCAAAATATTTTTGAAAATAAACATAAAATTGAGAATCAGAGCATACAAGCTCCACCTCTTTTTTTAAAGGCATTTTATAGCATTCAAGCTTCATCTTTAACCCCAAGCATGTAGACAGTAATGAAAGTGTCACATAGGTTGCTAGAGTGTATTATTAAAAAACTAAAATATAAATCAGGGGAGGTCCAAATATTGCTGTAGGATTTACTGGCTGTAAGCTGTGTCTCATATTACTCATCAAAATTGAAAAAGTCATACTTATTCTCATAGGAAATTAAAGAGACTTGAAATGACTTAATGCAAGTGATTTTAACTTACAAGGCAGTTGTGTAAAAGTGAGCAGATTAAATTCCCACTTTCAGAGGAAGCCAGAAAAGAAATAATGGAGTAATGAGATGGCTTGAGGGCTTGAAAAGTCATTCTTTTTTTTTTTTTTTTTTTTTTTGAGACAGAGTCTTACTTTGTTGCCCAGACTAGAGTGCTGTGGCGTCAGCCTAGCTCACAGCAACCTCAAACTCCTGGGCTCAAGCAATCCTAATGCCTCAGCCTCCCAAGTAGCTGGGACTACAGGCATGCGTCACCATGCCCAGCTAATTTTTTCTATATATTTTTAATTGTCTGGTTAATTTCTTTCTATTTTTAATAGAGATGGGATCTCCCTCTTGCTCAGGCTGGTTTCAAACTCCTGAGCTCAAACGATCCACCCGCCTCGGCCTCCCAGAGTGCTAGCATTACAACTGTGAGCCACAAAAGTCATTCTTTTATAGGACTTTTTTCATCAGGTCTTTTAAGATTCACAGATGTTAGAGTCAGTAACATTAGGTGGGCAGGAATAAGAGGGCAGGCCTTGTGGGTTACCCTTCTTAAGGTAAAGAGAATAATAGACACTAATTGGTCAGAGTAGGCAGTATTCACCAGGATATTACTGCCACACAGCTCATAATGACTTCATGAGAAGCTCCTAGACCTCCTCTCCAACTCACTAAGGACCAAATAGAATAAGGTAAGTGGCCTTGCCCAGGAGTTCTCAAGCCATCAGATCAAATTATTTAAAAATATATCAGAATCACCCATCCAAAATTCTGAAGTACAACTCATGATATATAATCTACTTACAAAGATATTTTTCCAATCCACTCAGGGACCTGAAAGTCATACAAAGAATAATTTATAATACAAATATTTTTCAATCTGTTTAGTCATCCTGACACAACTTTCCTAAAAGAAATTATGAAATAAACTTATATACCAACACAAACAAAAACATTATGAATATTAAAGCTACAAAAGCAGACCAACACAGCTATGTCTTTTTGTAACGGAAAGTCAGAATAACCATTAGTGGCACTATTTTCCAATTGTAGAGAAGTCTTAGGAAAGTTCTACACACTTAAGCAAAATTTTTTCTCAAGTGCATAGGAACTGCATGCCTTGAAAAGTCAATGTGTATTAAATCCTACCAAAAAAATACTTTTTTATGTAAACTGGAATTAGATAACAGTTACAGATAATTATAAACAGGTCCGGTAGAATATTCACTTGCAAGATGTCAAGTATCTTTTTCCCCCCACCACTGAAGGTAGTGGCCTTCAAACCTTATAGCAACCACAATGCCCCACAGATATCCAAATTTCCATTAGGAAGTAGTATCTTCCCAGCTGAGAACTATCATCCCAGAATTGGAGGAGAGGATTAACAGCAGAATTCCTTGCAGAAGGGAAAGGAAGCAATAATGGAGAACCTATACTAGCTAATTTGTATACTATGAACTTCATATAAAGCTTTTTATTTTTCCAACAACCCTGCAAGACAGATGAGATTATCTCCATTAATAGATAACAGAAGCCAAGTCTCAAGGAGGGCAAATAACAGTTCTCCAGTGCATAGCTTACAAGTAGCTGGGATGTATTTGGAGCACAGTGTTCTAGACTGAGTCCCATGTACTCCATTTCACCATGTTCTTAACTATTAGCAAGCAATGAGACTTAAGTAAGAGAGTTTCACTTAAATGAGACTATTACTGATATTTTTTTGAAAGGATGTATTGACTTACATATGAGAAAAGTAGTCTCTGTAAATATATCAAGATGTATGGTACAATATGAAAAAATAAATTTATGAGTTCCACAAATTCCAAATTCTGGAATGAATCGGGCATACACATAGGCATAAAACTAACCAAAAATTAGAAACCAAGGTGACTGACCGAGTGAAAAAACAATGAAAAGTAATGGAGAAAGACTTTTCAAAATCACATTAGCCTGTGGGTTTTTCCTTCTTTTTCTTTTTCCCACCCTACTTCAAAGTGATCTAGTAAAACCAGTCTACTCAGATTTTCTACATTCAAACTCAAGCACAAACTCTTAGTACGAGCTTATGTGCAAGACAGCATAGCCATGCTTGGATACTTTTACACACTTTGCAAAGTACATTGCAATAACTGTCAGAGCTACTTTTTTAAAGAATACAGTTGAAGTATTCTAAAGTCTTCTAAAATTATTCTAAAGTATAACTAAAGTCTGAACTTGGAATAGCTGCAGAAAGAGGAACACAGAGAATCCTAATTATCGTATCATCCCCATAAAAGAAAATAACTATATCAAATTTTTGAAATGCTTCAAGGCAATAGAAAAAAATTAGATAAGGAAAGAAATTTCTATTTCTGTCTGTGGAGCAAGCTATTGTTAACAATAACACTGTCAGAAGGAATTTAAATAATTTTTCTAATTATTGTTTTGTACATATATAATTCTTTAGTGGAAATATACAAGTTTACTCCGTAATATAGGCATAGACAGTCTCACTTCTAGATTTCTAAAATCCTAATTTTAAAGAACCTCTTCAGAAAAAAGCAAGAGACAGGTCAACCCAGCTAAAACTCACAGTCAAAGATTTTGTCCCATAGTAGGCAGAAAAAACTGAGTACCTCATAGTGATTCTACCTTCTCTGTATCTCTCCCTCTCCTCTCCCTCCCTTCCCCCTTCCTCTCTCTTTCCCCCCATTCCCTCACTCTCTCTCTTCCCTTTCCACACCCTTAGAAACTCCTTTAGTTTAAGCCCTCATCATTTATCTCCTCAATCATTGCAAAAATTTCTCAACCGTCTTCCAATTCCAGTTTTACTTCCTTTTAATATGCCCTTCTTGCTATCACCACAGTATTATTTCCAAAAGTAAATATGACCACTACCCTCCCTTAGTATCATATCCAGTTGTCTCCAACATTATTCAAGTGCAGGTCAAATTTTCTCACCATGGTCTCTTATAATTTGGATACTCTTTAGTCTCAACTTTCATCAATCCTCAAAAATATGCCCTGTCATAGAATCACTGAAAACTTTCTACAGTTTCTTAAATAAACCAGGTTTTTTTTTTCTTCCTTGGCACAATTTCTTATATATGTTGTTTTCCATTTCCAGTAATAAGTTTATCTCCATGATTTACTTGGAGAACTCATACTCATCCTTTAAGAGTTGACTGAAGCTTAACCTGCTCTGGGAAAACTCTATGGCTAGATTTCTCTCCTCTCTACATCCATTGCTCCCTCTAGACACATCCCTAACAAATTCATCAATAGGATATATAGTAAAATTGTTGATTGGCTTGTTTCTCACCTCCAGCATTATTAGACTGAATATCTCAATGACAAGGATTCTGTGATCTCTGTTATCAGCATATAGCATACTGTGAACACTGATGCATTGTTATTGAATAAGTGGTAAAATAACATCACCTTTTTCATCCCAGAATAAAGCCATGCATACCATTCTATTATTGACTCATTTTAAAGTTTTAAAAATGTAATTTGTGTTTTTAAGAAAATTAGGAAATAGTCCAACTCATAATTCCAAGAAGTGGTGGGGATGATACTGAAACTATGTACAATAAGAAGTTAAATACATTCTTTGTTGATAGATTTATGATGAATTGTTTCTCAACTCTCTAATAAATCCACAAAAAATAATGAACAAACAATATTTTGGAAAATAATTCAAAGCCATTGTATTCCACTATTATGAAAAACGCAAACTTTTGATTAAAAGGAAAATCCTGAAGACCCCTAAGGCAATCACAGCAACAACAAAAATAAATGAATGGCACCTGATCAAATTAAAAAGCTTCTGCACAGCCAAAGAAACAGTCATGAGAGTAAACAGACAACCTACAGAATGGGAAAAAAATTTTGCATACTACACATCAGATAAAGGACTGATAACAAGAATCTATTTAGAACTCAGGAAAATCAGTAAGAAATAATCGAACAACCCTATCGAAAAGTGGTCAAAGGACATGAATAGAAATTTTTCAAAAGAAGATATAAGAATGGCTAACAAACATATGAAAAAATGTTCAACATCTCTAATCATCAGGGAAATGCAAATCAAAACCACAATGAGATATCACTTAACTCCAGTGAGAATGACCTTTAACAAAAAGTCCCAAAACAATAGACGTTGGCGTGGATGCGGAGAGACAGGAACACTCATACATTGCTGGTGGGACTGTAAACTAGTGCAATCCCTGTGGAAAGCAATATGGAGATACCTTAAACAGATTCAAGCAGACCTACCATTCGATCCAGCAATCCCATTATTGGGCATCTACCCAGAAGAACAAAAGTCATTCTATAAAAAAGACACCTGCACCCGAATGTTTATAGCAGCACAATTCACAATTGCAAAGATATGTAAACAACCCAAATGCCCATCAATTCATGAATGGATTAGTAAAATGTGGTATGTGTATACCATGGAGTATTACTCAGCTATAAGAAATAACAGTGATATGGCATCTCTTTTGTTCTCCTGGAGAGAGTTGGAACTCATTCTGTTAAGTGAAGTATCCCAAGAATGGAAAAATAAGCATCACATGTACTCACCAGCAAATTGGTTTCCCTGATCATCACCTAAGTGCACATTTGGGAATAACACCAATTGGGTATCAGACAGAGGTGGGAGGTGGGGGGAGGGGATGGGTGTATACCTACTTGATGAGTGCGATGCACACTGTCTGGGGAATGGACACGCTTGAAGTTCTGACTCAGGGGGATGGGGGGAGCATGGGCAATATATATAACCTGAACTTTTGTACCCCCATAATAAGCTGAAATTTTTAAAAAAGGCAAATCCTTTATTTCAAAAATGTGAACAAACTAGTACTTAAGAAATAATCCCAATGGGTTGAATTGAGTCAAAATAAAAGAGTATTCTCTGTAGCTATTGCCTTGTCATTTGAGTTCCAATTGATAAAATTTTCAGTAAGTGCTTGCCTCTATTTGAAGTTGTCAAACAAGTGTCAGTAGGAATACAAGGCTTGGCAATGCCTCTCAACCTATTTAAATCGTATGTTTTTTCTGAATCTCTGACTGTAGATATAGTTATTGACAAGTTTTCATGATTAAAGACTATGAATTGACACAGTCTGACCATTTTCAAACAGAGCCAAATAACCTCAGCAAATCCTTAGGGCCATTACACAGTCTATTTGATTCTAAATAGACTTGATAGTTAAAGATGCATATTTTTATCCCTAGAGTAACCACTAAATAATAGTATAAAAGTATAACTAAGCACACAAGACAGAAAATAAAATGGAAGAATGAAAAAGTTAACTAAAAAGAAGGCAGCAAAGCAGCAACAGAAGTAAAACAAAAGGGACCAATGGAAAACAAATAGCAAAGGGCATCCTTAAGCTCAAGCATATGAACAATTACACTAAGTGTAAGTGGCCTGAATATTCCAATTAAAAGGGAAATATGGCAGTCTGAATCAATAACCAAGACTCAACTATATGCTGCCTACAAGAGAGCCACTTTAAAATTAAAAAACATGAATAGGTTGAAAGCAAAAAACATGAAAAAATATCATATTAGTAATAAACACAAGAAACTTGTGTGGCTATATGAATATCTTAAAAGGTAGACTGTAGAACAAAAGCTATTACTAAAGATTAAAAGGATAATCTCATATTAATAAATTGGATAATTAATCATAAAAATATAATAGTGACTTTAAGATTCATGAAATAAAATCTAATATATAAACCCACAATCATCATTGGATATATATTTTGCTTTGTTTTGTTTGAGTCTCACTCTGTTGCCCTGAGTGGAGTAAAATGGCATCATCGTAGCTCACTGCAATCTCAAGGGATCCTCTTGCCTCAGCCTCCGGAGTAGCTGGAACTACAGGTGCATGTCATCATGCCTGGATAATTTTTCTATTTGTAGTAGAGACAGGGTCTGACTCTTGCTCAGGCTGGTCTTGAACTCCTAAGCTCAAGCAATCCTCCCACCTCGGCCTCCCAGAGTGCTTGGATTACAGGCATGAGCCACCTCGCCCAGTCTGGATATATTTTTAATTAAAGAAAATTAAAACAAACATTATCAAACAAATTGACCAAAATGAGTTCATAGAACACTACAATTAAAACAAATGCATATTATACATACTTTTCAACTGCACTTGGAGTGTTCATCAAGGCAAACCAAATGATGGGCCATAAATTGTCTTAATAAATTTCAAAAGATAGAAATTATATAGAATATGAAAACTTTCTCAGTGATAAAGACATCTATGAAAACTTACAGCTGATATCACATTTAATGGTAAAAAACTAAATGTTTCCCCATTTGATTGGAAATAAGACAAGGATGTATGTTCCTGTTACATCTTTCCAATATTGTAGTAGAGGTCCTAGCTAAAACAGATGCACAAGAAAAATAAGATATAGAAACATAGGAAAAAAATCTGTTTATATATAGAGAGAGATGTCTATATAAAAATTTTTAAAGAATCTATAAAAAAATAACCTGCTAGGATTAATAAGGGAACCTATCAAGGCCACAACATACATGGCTAGTATAAAACAATCGAATTTCTATATATAGTAGTAAAAAATTAGAGAAGGAAATGAAAATATCATTTCAAACAGTATTAGGCAAAATAACCGGGAGTAGTGGTGAATGCCTGGAGTCCTAGCTACTTGGTAGGCTGAGGTGGGAGGATTGCTTGAGCCCAGGATTTCAAGACCAGCCTGGGTAACATAGTGAGACCTTATCTCAAACAAACAAATAATTACTGGAAATAAATTTAACAGAATATATGCAAGATTTCTAGACAAAAAAACTATAAATGTGGCTCAGAACAGTTAAATGAGACTTAAATAAATGGAAGGATGTGTCATGGTTATTGATTAAAGCATACATATTGCTAAGATGTCCCTTTTCCCCAAATTAATCTATAAAATTGATAACATCCCAGTTATAATTCTAGGAGGCTTTTGTATGAATTGACAAGCTGATTCTAAAATTTATATGAAAATGCAAGCTTCTAAAATAATCAAAATTCTTTCAACTCAATCATAAAATAACTCTATAAAAACAAGGCAAAGACTCAGATGACGTTACATGAAAGACAACATAGAATTGACATATCCACGTGAAAACTTGCTCAATGTCATTAGCAATCAGGGAAGTGCAAAATAAAACAACGAGATACCACCTCACACTCACTAGAACCACTAGCATAGTTAAATTTGAAAGACCTACAATATCAAGAATTGGCGAGGATATGGAACAACTGAAACTTTGGGAGTATGTGTCACAACAACTTCAGAAGACATTTTGGCAGAGACTTACAATATTAAACATGTATCTACTATTTTACTCAGCAATCTGACTCCTAAGTATTTAAGGAAAAAGAAAAGAGATATCCACATAAATTATTGTACCTGAATGATCACAGTAGCTTTATTCATAACAGCCCCAAACTGGAAGCAAACCCAATGCCCATAAACAAGTGAATACATAAACAAAATGTAGTGTTTTCATACAGCAGAATTCTATATAGTAACAACCACTGCAGCAAAAGCATAATCACATGAGCAACAACATAAAACATTTCCAAAAACTTACCTTGAGCAAAAGAAGCCAAGCTCAAAATGTGCACACTGTATGCTTCCACTTATATAAAATCTTGGAATTTGCAAAAGTAATCTATAGTGATAAAACTCAGATTATTAGGTGAAGAGGATAATAAGTGAAATAAATACAAAGCTACACAGGCAAACCTAGGCAGAAACAAATGTCTATCTTTATTAATGTGTCAACTATATGGTTGTATATACTTACCAAAATATATAAACTGTACACTTAAAACATGTAAAATTTTATTATTTATAAATTATGCTTCAATAGAATTGATAGCATAAATTAAAATGGTTAAACTATCTTGAGGACAGATTTGGGGACTGACACTGCCAAATTACCCTCTTACTCATTCCTAGTATCCCAGAGAAAAAGTGGGAGTAAAATTGCCAGCAGAAAGAAGTTACAAAGAAGCTGAGAATAAGTAATTGGCGGTGGATTTGATGAAAATGGAACATAAAATCAAAAAGGAAAGAACCAGGTGCAATGGCATCTGGCTGTAGTCCCAGCTACTCAGGAGGCTGAGACAGGAGGATCACTTGAGCCCAAAAGTTTGAGGCTGTAGTGTGCTAATAGTGCCTATGAATAGCCACTGCACTCCAGCCTGGGCAACATAGCAAGATTCTGTCTCTAGAAAATAAATAAATAAATATTTTTTAAAAAGAGAGAGAAAAGAAAAAAATAAAGTGGCTGAAGAGACAAAGAATACACAAAGGTAGCCCTGGTGTAAGAAAGAAGAGGGATCTAGGGTTGCTGGTGAGTATGATCTTCAAAATTGTAGGTAGTTATAAATGTTAAATCATACATCTACTCAGGCAAGGTAGATAAAACATCATAGGTGGGGGATAGAAAGACGCATAATGTTTAGAAAAACTGAGTAGAATGTAGCTGGGTGTGTGTGGGAAAGGGCGGAGTAAACTAGGAATAGTAGACCATAACCCATATCCTGAAAAGTTCCATAAGTCGTTCATTGGAGTTTGACTTTAATCCTGTAGGAAATGGGGAAATCAGCAGAAATTTACAAGGTAGGAAGTAAATGGCCAACTTAGTATTTCACGTACTCCACAGTACCTTGGCATAACAAGAACATCAATATTCTATAGACCATATCAAGAAACGCCCTTTGGAAGAGAAGCCTGTCTCCTAAACACCACTATGTCAAGGATGTCTTTGCTCTGAACAAAAGCTTTGGCCCTTTTATAATGTGATATAGGTATAATATTTTATATCAGTATGTATTTGATCTAACTACTGAATCAGCACCTGAGAAATCTCAGCCCCTAGGATCTTAAAGTCTAATCTTTAAGGGCTGGTAGAGATCAAGAGATTCAGGCCTTGGAAATAGAAAAGAGCTGGGGTAAAGGATATGAAGAAATAGGTTCAAGTATACTTTTTTGCATTAGAACCTAACCAATTTGGGAACATGGGGAGGTGTGGAAAGATTCTGCTGCACAAAGACTTTGTCCCAAGTCAGGACTGTGGAATCTTTATCAGTTGCCTCTTTCCCCAGAAAGTGTAAACAAGGTCATGTATAGAGAATAGTGAGGAAGACTTGCTGGTGAAACTAGCAGCACTTAACTAAGATTACATAGAGAAAAATTCGCTTTATAGTTAACCTCTTCTTCCTGAAAGAGAGCTTGAAAACACAAATGAGTTAATCATTCCTAACCTGAAAATGATGTGATTTTATTTTACTGGATTCTCAGAACGTATATCATCGAGTACAGTACATCCCGACCTTTTATAGGGGTAGGTGAGCAAATGAGATAGGAGGCTCATATAAATAGAAATGGGGATATATTTGTTGTCCCTTAGAAATGTGTATGCTTTCTCTCTCCAATTTGCTCACTACATATCTACCCAATTTAGCAACTACCATAAACAATGCATGCACATCATGCTCACACACACAGGAATGCAGTTGTTCAAACACTTCAGAGAACAGAATGACAAGGCAACAGTGAATTTATTCTCTACTGGCATTTAATGACATGAATAGCCGACCACCCAAAGCAAACTTTTTATTGCACCATTTGTGGTTGCCAGGGTGCCTGGAAGGCATTATACATCCTATACCTAGAGTCTTTCAGAAAGAAAAAGAATTTTTTCTTTCTTCCTAAAAATGAGATACCACAGTTCACCTGAAAGCGAGAATCAACTTAATATTTAGGACTATGACAGAGAATAGGAAGTGAAAATTTTTGTAAAGAATAAAAGAATGGTAGCCATTGAATGTACTGCCCAAGGTCACGCATCAGTCATTGATAAAGCAAACACAACCAAATATATGTTCTTTCGGCCTCTCTGCATTCAATCCAATTTTAAGATGGATTGAAACTTTGAGTCAAGTCACATTCGACATTTCAGGGAATAAGACTTTCATTATGTCCCCAGAAAGGTAATTTCAGTCTAATAGATTTCATTAGACTGTGAATTTTAGGTTGAAGGCATTTCTAGATGCATTGCTATGGAGTAAAATAGAACATAGTTAAAAATGTTTCCAAGTAACTTGTCTTTATTTAACATAGTCTCATTATTTTTAGTTATACTCCTTTAGACCACCCTAAAGTATTGTGCTCTTCTTTGATGTTTACATCCTTTTGATGATTTGAATTCACTTAATAAAATCTACAGGAGAGCAAGACCTTCCTTATTATGTGAGCGCATTTAACCTCCAGGGAATGTCTGCTTTCATATAATTATGCATAGATTTCATATTTATATAAATATTTTGTGCCTTCAAGGGGGTAAAATAGATCTCTCTCATGAATATGCAACAGTGCCATTTCTCCTACTAAGACACAAACATCTTTCTTTCTGGATATTAAACACTAGGGTGTCTATATATATTTTCTCCTTCATGCTTTGTTTCCATAAAAGTGATGAGATATGGGAACTGTCAAAGCAGACATTTATTATCTTAGGTACCACAATATTATAACGTCTTCGTGCAAATATCACAATAACATTTTTCAGGTTCAAATCTTCAGTATTATATGAGTTGCCCCATACACACTCACACACACAATTCCAAGTGCACGAAATAAGATGATAAACTATAAAGACTTGGCTTAAAATGGTGGTAAGAAGGAGCTAGAAGGAGCAGGGTGCTTTTACTCTCTTTGTGGCATGACTTCTTATAAAACAGTCTTTTGCATGCTCGGATTTCAAATTCCAATAGTAAAGAGAAAGGCAGGTGAACAAGCTCTTGAAAGAAATTGGAAAAAGTTCTTTAAAATGAGCAATTTCCATTATATAACAACATTGTTCACACAAAAAGTTGTCATCCATTCATTTATACATTCAATAAATATATTTTGAACATCTAGTATACCAGAAAATATTATAGGCGGCTCTGGGAATACAATTGGTAGCAAAACATAAAACAGGCAAAGTCCTTGTTATGATAGAGCTTACATTTTAGAAAAATAAGAGAGAACATAAATAATAAATGAATAAACAAATAAATGAATAAAAATAAATAAATGAATGATATAGTAAGTGGCGTTGAACACTATGTAGAGGAAGGAAGAGCATAAATAATAAATGAACAAATGAATAAATGAACAATATATTAAGTAATGTTGAACACTATGTAGATGATAGTTTTAAGAAACTACTAACCTTACACATTAATGTACTTGTACAGATATTATGCCTGTGTGTGTGCACAGGGTATTTTATAGATTAGATCTGTGCATGTGCACTGTTCATTTGGAAGATGAGTGAAAAGACTAACAGAGAATAGATTACCTGCCCCAAGTCACACAGCCTGTGTGTAGCAGGGTTGTGAATTCAATTTGAAGTCTCTCTTATTAATCTGCCTTAATTGTGAGTTGATCTTTCAGCAAACTTTTGGGGGACAGGGCAAGTTTCCCCTCACCTTCCCCAGACTACATAGGACCATGATTTTGCAGCACACTTGAAGCCCTCAAAATACCTTCACAGGTTTCTTTGGGTGCTTTGTTGCCTAGGCTATGCCAGTTAGAATGAGGATTACAGCCTTTGTGTGGGAATGACGATTTTTTCTTTATCCAAGTCCTAACCTCCCTAAGTGGCAGAAATGGGAAATGATATGTGTAAATGTCAGGGTGTGCTTCCTCCTCCTGAGGACCCCATAAACCAAGAGTCTATCCCATTGGCAACCATTTTGGAGATAAACTTGAGGAAACTTTGAGATCAAATGATCAATCTTAACCCTTTGATGGGGGTCCCAGCTATGCCATCCACTTGGAAACTCTTTTTGGGGAGGTGGTTATAACTACAAGGGTGGTATCATGTTGCTTCTTCACTGATAATAACAGGTAGTTCCTGCCTCCTGAATCAGAGCTTTTTATTTTCTTTCTCCAAAACAGCAATGCCATTATTTAAGCAGTCACCTTGAAAAACACGATGCTTTCTCTAGCAAGTCTGAGAGAAAGGATTCTCTTAGATTTCTTACTCTTAGCTTTTTCTTTATCCGAGCTCATGAAAATCTCCTTAAGGTTACAAATAGCTTTAAAATAATTCTCCCACAAGGTCTTTGCAGATATCCAAATGCTTTCAAATCTGAAACCAGCCTGAAAAAGCATGCAGAGAAAAATGAACTAGATGACTCACCGGAATAAACCTTTTCCATCTCTACAAGCAAACATTTTTATGAGAACAATGATAAATCTTCAGAGCTGTGATTTAAAAACAAAATTATAATGGGATGTTGAACTGTCAGTCTAGCTTCAGCTGGCATTTAGGGAACTCAGAGAGGGACACAGGCTTACAGCAAGAACACAGACCATTAGATCTAAAGCCTTCCAATAAAACGTTAGTGCTCTTTGTTGGATGGTCATGAGGTTAGGCTCTGGAAGACGTCATAAGATTTTTTTTTTAATTTAATATTGTTTCATCAAAACTCCTTTGACACTTTACAGTCTCAAATATTAAATATTTCTGAGTGAAATCTTGAAATTCACAGGAGAATCAGCCAGAAATTAACATTCTAATAAGTTAACTGAATGATCTAGATTGCCAAATTTGATTTCGATAAACCTTTTAAAAATTAAGTTTTAAATGGGCATTTTAAAGAATTCGAGCAGTACAACAAAGTAGAGAACAAAAGTAACTATCTCAGCCCCGTTGTTCCCAGTTCCAACATTTGACCTCCTCTTAAAATATAAATTTAATTAGCAATCCAGGCAAGGCCTAACCCATTCTCTTTAATCTAGTATATACTTATTAGAAATCAACAGTGAGAACACTTAAGCCATCAAAAAGCTTTCTGGACACGCAAATCTCACATAATAAATCATTCTGGAAACTGTAGGCTACGAGGAAGTCCAATTATTTGGATATTATAAAAGGTTGTAGTCCTGACCTTGAAACCAAGCCTAGGAATCCAATTGTTAGTGACTATTCCCTGAATAAAAGCCTTTATCTTGGACTGTAGTGAGCTGGACAGAGCAGAGGATGATGGCCTGAAAACCTTCCTGCTGGAATGAAATAGAAGTGGAATGAGTAAATCCAACACCCTTTAAATAATCACTACAAAAAAGCAAGTTCTCAAAAATGGAGAAGGCAATTTATTTTCTTCTCCAGTCACTCTGCTGATCCCATATTAGTGGGGAGGAATGGCTGTGGAGGTAGCAAAGAGGGTCTCAGGTCTGTCACCCTTTGGAATACTCCAAAGATGGAACACTGAGAATGTGCAGAGATAGATTGTATGTGCTGTTAAATTAAATTAAATTTAGCCTGAGTTTGCCTCCATACCTTGAGTCCCTAGTAATGAATTGCAACCTAACTTACTATGTAAACAAATGGGAATCCTAACTTAGGAGTGTATCTTGTAAAGAAATAGCTAGGTCTTAGCTAATCATAGGCTGCCAACTGATGGACCATGTTCAAATGAGGCAAACACCCAGCTATATGTAACCAATCAAGTTGTTTCTACACCTCACTTCTGCCTCCTGTCCATAAACACTCCCTGCCCACACTGTGGAGGGAACTCTCTGAACCTCTGCTGGTTTTGAATGCTGCCAATTCATGAATCATTATTTGCTCAATTAAACTCTAAATTTAATTTGTCTAAGGTTTTTCTTTTAATGGTGCTCATCCTTCACTGAGACCTACACTTGAGTGCAATAAAGTGTGGGTAGTTTGCTGTTCAGGAAGACTTGAGTCACATCCTTAGTTTTCTAATAGCTCTGCAACCTTAAGCAAGTTAATCACATATTTCTAAATCTTAGTTTCTTCACCTGTACAATGATAGTAAACATCCAACTCAGAGGAGCATCAAAGCCATCTGTGGTAGAGACCACCAGTTTCCTATCTTCCTAAATCATAAAAGAATTAGCTAGGCATATTCATGACCAGGAGAAAGAACTTTCCTTGCCTCCATTGTGACAAATTCCTGTGCAATAGTATATAAGTATAATGTTATGTGCAACTCTGGGAGCCTTTCCTACCAGACACCAATACATACTGTTTGTCATTCTCTTACTCATCCCTTCCTTTCTTTTTCTCCTTGCCCTGTGGATGCTATAATCTTGGACTCTGAATGTGAGCACCACTACCTAGGGAAGGTAAAGTGGTGATCTGGAAGAAATCAGGTGCCTAAGGATGTTGTGGAACAGGAGAGTTTTTAGGTACTGAGGTGAGCTAGTACTAAAGTCCTAGTGGATGTCAGAGGACAGTTGATCAATGTGATTGGGCCATCTGTGCTAGCTAATTGACACTTACAGAAGTGTCAATGGATAAGAAGACAAACTCTGTAAAATATTAATAATTTAAGAAGGTTTACTCTGAACCAAAATTGAGGACCATGGGCTGGAGCCACTCCCAAGAAGCCTTGAGCAAGTGGACTCACTGTGGCTGGGTTACGGTTTGGTTTTATACATTTTGGGGAGACAGGAATTACAGGTAAAGCCATAAGTTAATACATGGAAGGCATGTGTTGGTTTGGCCCAAAAAGGTGGGACATCTCAAAGTGGTGGCTTACAAGTCATAGGTGCGTTTAGGGATTCTTTAGTTGACAATCGGCAGAAAGAGTTAGGCTTTGTTCAAAAGACTAGGAATCAGCAGAAAGGAATGCTTGAGTTAAGATAAGGGTCTTCTATCTTTTATGTGATGCTACCCCAGAATCAGGTTGGGAAGTAAACCACACCATAAAAACCTGTTACTGAGATTTTATCATTTGTAGGCATGACTCACCAGGCCCCCTCAGAAAGGAATTTTTGAGCAAAGAAAAAGATAAGTGTTCAGTCCTCCTGGGAAGTTAGGCACCTATCTTCCTACAGGGACTAAGAGATAAGGATGTTATCTTTCTTGATAATTACATTTCACAGGGATGGTCCCCAAGTCCTTGAGAAAGACAACTCATGGTTGTAAAACTGGCAAGAGTTTGGGCAAATATTTCCATCTCATAGGGGCAGAGAGAAAATTTACAAGTTTTCTAAAGTGAATGGTCTAATAACAGGTAAGTGAGGAGCCTATAGTCAGAAAGAAAACTGTCTGAAGTTTAGTCATTTTGATGCAGAGAGTGTCCCAGTGAAGGGAGGAAAGCCCCTTGAACTCACCAAGTGGGTTCTTGGCTTTGCACAGGAAAGAATTCAAGAGCAAGCCAACTAGTGACAAGAAGGTTTATTGAGACAGAGACACACAACAGACCCTACCCCACAGAGTAGGGGTCCTCTCCCAAGCAGGAGGGGAAAGCCCTCATGAGGCAATGGTAACATCTTTAAATGTTCAAAAACCCCTTCTGGGAAATATCCATACATGACCAGCATTGTTTTGTGGTCAGCCCATAAAGGTTAATCATAAACTGCTGTCACTGAAAGGTAAGCACAATTTGTAAGGCACCCGGTTTAGTAATTCTTCCATCTTCAGGTGGTCCTGGGCCGGCAACTTGCTGGCGACTTCCTTGTTCAGTGTGCTTAGGGTCTGGCATCAGTCAAAATGGCTGCACTCAGGCTCTCTCTACCTTCCTTTTCTGCCTTGTCCCTGCATTAGTTTAGTTAAGCTAAGGGGAAAGTTAAGGCTGTGTTAGTCACCATTTTGGTTAGAAGGGTTCATATATCTACTTCCACTAAAAATGAGCAGTGTTTTTGGACCAAAATATGTAAGTGTAGTGGACATGAGGTGGTCGCATATGATAGAAACAGAGTTGCATATTGCACGTGAGTTCACCCTTGGCTCTTAGGAAACCCCCGGGCAGAAGGTGGGGGACAGAGGAGACAAATGGTACCGTTAATGGTAATGCTGTTTCTACAAGTTAAGGCCTTATCAAGTATAAGAAGTTTAACTTTGTGCTATGCTACAGTTCTTTTTAAAGTAGCAGTTATATTATTATTTAGGAAGAATTTACACAAACAACTTATGCTTCAATGATATAAATCTACAGACTTTTAGAACCATTAGGCTCTTGAGCCAAATACAATATACACAATACTATGTATACTATTCCATGAAGGAATGAGCACAGTCAGGCTTTAATCATCCCAGAATGACATTTCCAACTCTACGGTTGAATCATACTATTAATAGTAATTCCTATCCAAACATCTTACCTTCTTTTCTCTTTTGGCACCTCACTGAAATAATAATTCTCTTTTGAACCCTAGTTAAACAAAGCAAAACACCACCCTCAACACTATGTCACCCATGGAAACAAATACGTGAAGATGAGAAAGGGAGGAAGGGGTCTCCTTACTTCATACTCTTCCCCTGCATACAATGTAGCTGAAATGGTCAGCTAAGATATGCTTAAGAATTGAAGAACATAAGTGGCTTACATCCTGAAGGAGCTCAGGAAATTTCACCCCAAAATATGACTCCTTGGTATAAAGCGTATTTTGAATTAAAGGCTCTTAGAGAGCAACAGGTTTTGGAAGGAGATTTCCCTCTTTCTTCATAAAAAACCAGACCCATCAAAAATCAAAATCAACTTCCCTTCCCTTCCTTGTTATCTCAATATATTATATTACGGGAAAGAAGTTCAAGAATGTGATCAGACCTGGCCCAAATTATTTTAAATATAATACCTCTCAGTTTAATTTAATTTGCAAAGAGAATCATTTATAAGTCAACCTGTTCCCCTCCATCCATTCATCCTCCCAAATATCTATTCATCCTCCCTAATAACTATTTATTACCCCTAAACAGAATTACCTATCTTCCTCATCTCCACCTCCCCTCTAAAATGAAGGTGTATAAGCTTCTGGACCCCATTGGGATATTGAATAATCACTCTGTGATTCTCCCTGTGCAAATGGTAAATACACCTTTTATTAATCCATCTTACTATGTGTCAATATTTCAGTGAACATTTCCAGGTGAAGGGAAAGTTTCCCCTCACCCCCACAATGCAAACATTTATTTATTAATCTTGTCTTTGTGCATCTGGAGTTCTGTTGATTTAGTTTGAGTTTGATTCTAGGCCACAGGTTCAGTTCAGGTGAACTCCACAGGTCTCCCATGTTTCCTGGCAAAAAGGCTAACCAAGGCATTTCTTTTTATGGAAAAAGGCAGGAGTACAAGGAAAGCCGAAACACGCAGGCACATTTCAAGCCTTGGATCAACTCACATTTACTAACATCCACCAAATACACCACATGGCCAACAAGAACATCAAGGAGGGGCGCAAATATACTCTCCCCATAGAGGTCAGGGAGATGAAATGAATATTTCAGAACAATAGAAGCCAAGGACCCTAGCTTATTTCTATATTTTCTTCAAGGAGGCAAACTAAGGTCCATGGAAAGCTTTACTGATGTCTCTAAGATTTTGATACTGAATTCCAATATTTTCTTCTCTCATGCCACAGTATAGAGAAAATTTGCCTGATCCAAAGGAAAATGAGACTGCCCAGGGTTTAGCGGTTTGCTTATTACAAAAGACTTAGAAATTCTTTCTCTCCAGAGACCAAAGAAGACACCCCAGGAGCATTGTTTATGCCTTCTGTGTTTGCACCCCATCTGATATGGGGACATAACACTAATGATTATACTGAAAGAATTAACCACCCACCACTTCTGAACACAGGCCAACAGTCTGGATTAGATTTACATTCCTTATTGCTGCTGCTTAAACTTCTCTCACACAGCTAATGAAGTAACTTCAGGAGGCTGAAAGGCGACTGTTGGCATAATATAGGTAAACTTCCTTCTACTGACTCAGTAAACAGAAACTAGATCTTCAGATTTACACACTCTGTACTTGAATTGAAAGCAAAGTGCTTGGCTACTGTTCTCTTCAGCCCACTGTTTTCAGCCAATCTCTCCTGTTACCTCATTTATTTGCTGCGAGAGAATTCCAGCAAATGCGATCTCTCTTCTGTTCATTTGCTGATGCTCTTTGAATTGATGCCCCAGCTGTGTTCCTGTGCCTGCTTTTCCCTTTAGGCCAAATCAAACTGTTTATTTCTTAAAAGCCAGAAGCTTTCACCAAGCCCTAAGCAACCATTTCTAAGCATCCAAAGAACTGTGTGTTTTTGTGCTGTAAAATTTGTGGGAAGTTTAATAGAAGCTGAAGGACTTTCACCTCAAAAACTTCTATGCAGTTAAAACTTCATTCTTATATTTTCTTTTGGACTATATAAATTAAAAATAAAATCCTAAGTCCCCCTGCTGACTGAATGGACCCCCTCTTGGCCAACAGGACCCCAGAAAACATTAAAACTGAGTTCCTGGCCATGAAGGGAAAGGAGATCAAACACACCTTGTTATTCCCTCTCCCATTGTGAGTTTATTTTTATTCTTTTTTTGTTGTTGTTTTAATAGAGATGGGATCTCGCTATTGCCCAGGCTGGTCTGGAACTCCTGGCCTCGAGCAATCATCTCACCTTGGCCTCCCAAAGTGCAAGGATTACAGATGTGAGCCACCTTGCCCCAGCCCCATTTGGAGTTTAGATACAATTGACCAGCGTTAATGTTAAAATAGAGAGGCCGGTGCAGTGGCTCATACCTGTAAGCCCCGCACTTTGGGAGGCCCAGGCAGGAAAACTGCTTGAGGCCAGGAGTTCCAGACCAGCCTGGGCAACACAGCGAGACAGTTCTATGTGTCTCACCTGATGTTCCAGTCACTGCAGAAGGACCAGCTTCACACGGTCTGGAGGAACCTCCCACCCACACAATATAGCTTCCACTTTTTGACTGGGGACTTCTTTGACTCTGGGGGATGAAAAACTTTGCCAAACACTTGACCCACATGCATAAGCAGCCCAGAATTGCAGGAGACTAAACATATTTGGAGCCATTACTGGCTAGTGAGGACAGGAACCATTGAATAAATGATTTTCCCTTTTAATTCCCAGACATATGGTTCTGAAATATATTTCATAAAACTCTTCAGGAAGTCCTGCAGAATCTGACACCAGTTACCCATAGCAATGACCAACTTAGAAACATCGTTGTATTGTCTCTCTCTCTCCTTCCCTGTCCCCTCCCTCCCCACAACTTTCCCCAAGATCACTCCTAAAAGAACCACCTGAATGGAAGACTTTGTCTCAAGCTGTGTTCTCAGGAGAACACAGGCTAAGAAGTAAGTCCTTTGTAAGGATCCCAAATACAGACAGACCTAATGGTATTCACCATATTGCTCTTACCTAGGAAGAACTATAAGTACTTTAGAACAGTTTAAATAGTAAGAGACAAAACTGGTATTTTTGAGTCTCTTCTGTTAAGCAGATAATCTAATTATTTTCACTATTTAAAATTTTATTTTATACCAGCTATGTATAGTAATTTTATAATATTTTATTTGGTATAAAAGCTTTTCCTAGAAAAGTGCCTTTTTAATGTTATGCAGTGTGTTGTTAAGAGAATATATCTGCAGTATTCATTTTTCCTTCTTTTTTCTAATTGACCCCCTCATGAAGATTTGGAGAGACAACATGCTTAGCTATAAGACTACATTTCTCAGTCTTCCATGCACCTAAGTGGGGCTGTGTGGCTAAGTTCTGGCCAACGAGATGAAAGAGCAAAATACAGGGCTTCTATTAATAGTTCTCTTTAAAGGGAAGCAAATAGAGGCTTGTCAGATATGGCTGTTTTTCTTGATGCCTACCTGGAAAATGGTTGTGATGACTGGATATCCAGCAGCAATTTGAATGATGAGGTGACTTTCAGAAAGCAGTCAAGTGTAGGAAATAGGAAAGCAGAGACTTGAAGAACTCTTGGGTCCCTTGTGACCATGGAATTGCCATGCCAGCTGTGAGTGGCTCACCTCCAGACTTCTATTACATCAGGAGAAATAGTCTTCTGTCTTTTTAAGTAAACATTATCTGGAGTTTATCTGTCACATGCATTCGAAAATAATCCTAATTTATTGAAACTCCACATGAAGAAATTGCAGGCAAATGTTAAGGTAGTGATTCTCACCAGGAGTGATATTCCCAGAAATGTTTGAAAACTTGTAAATTTTTGGTTGTCACAGCCTGGGGAGGGTGTTGCTACTGGCATCTAATAGTTGGTGGTCAGAGATGATATTAACCATCCCATGATGCACAAGACAACCCTCACAGCAAAGCATTATCTGGCCCAAATGTCAACAGTGCCAAAGTTGAGCAATCCTGCATTAAGCTAATCTACACCCCCACCAACCCCATACAGACTGATTTGTCTATATAAGAAGTTGTCCAAGTGTTTCTTAACATAAGCTCACTTTGTTCATCTCCTTTGCTTTTAGCCTTATTGGTATTAATTCTCCCCCCCCCCCATGTAGCAGGAATATAGCAGTAAATTTCCAATGTCATAAAATACACATTCCCCCGACTTTTTTTTTTTTTTTTTTTTCTTTAGAGAGAGCTTACTGACAGAAACCGGAACAGAGTTGAGAATTTAATTTTAGGACAACTGGATGAAGTAGCAGATATAACCCAGTTGCATGCACTTCATTGTTTTCTTTCTATAGCTGAAGACATTTGCCACCGTGGGAGGCGATGTAACATGTATTCAATTATTCTCCCTGCGCTTCGTTAAGACAAAAATAGTTTCTGTTCATTTTCTTATTTAAAAAAAGATGTTCATCATAGAACATTTAGAAATCATTATTATTGAGCAAAGGGAAGAAAATTACAACCATCCATAATCTCAACAGACCCAGAAAAACTATTAACTCTACAATATATATAGTGTTCAGATCTTTTTTCTGTGCACATATATTATATCAGTACATAAATGAGACCATCCTTTACCTATTCTTTATAACCAGCAATTTTTCCCACTTGGAAATATATCACACTTTTACCAACAATTATCCATCTATCTTTCAAAAGCCCAGACCTCCCTTTTAAAGGGAAAAATCATTTGTCACATTTCCAAATGACAAAAAGTTACATATAAATTCACTCTTTGCTTAAGGGATAGCTAGAAACCCTAAAAACATGGGGATTTTTCCTTACACATTAGCAAGCAGGCCCATTGTTCCTGTACTGTTTGTAGCATTCTCTCTTGCCTTAGAAATCACACAATCACTCCATTTATCTCCCTCAAACACATACTGACACCACATGTACACACCTGTACACAATTCCATTTTTAGATAGAAATAACTTTAGTGTTTTATTTATTTAATACATTTCCCATTGAAGCCTGTGAGAATATATACCTTAGAATATATAAGCAAAGCTCCTAGTAAAAAAGTAGAACCTCCCAGTTTACTACTAACTTGAATAAATTGAAAGCTGTTAAAGAGAGACAGCTTAGGAGAAGGAGCTGCTTTGCCTGCAGAAACAAGAGGTTACGGATATAATTGACACTTACCACAATGAGATGCTTCTTAAAGAAAAGAAAATCATAAGGTTGGAAATCTGTAATTTTGTGCATTGATACCATGTTCCAAAATATTTTGCATGAACTTACCAGGGGGTAATCATTGCAGCACAGGAGAACTTCAGTGGGTCTGCTGGCCCGTGGTACCCAAGGGGAAACATAGGTTTGCCTTCTCAGGCCTGCATTGATGAGCCAACCCTATGTCTGTGTTCACACGGCAAGAAGAGAGGATTTGGGTCTGCTCCTACTAGCGGTTTACCTGCATATGTTGTCTTCGTCAAGAAAGGAGAGAATCGGGCTTTAATCAAACAAGTCTAGGCTGCTGCTACAGACTTAAAGGCATTAATGAATAACATTTGTTTTTTCTTATTTTGAAAGATACTGACATCTATTTCCCCAATTGCCTATGACAGGTCCGGAAAGGTTTAGTCATGTATAATAAGCACTGGTTTTGTAAATCATGGAGCACAGTTTCATCACAGTTGTTGATGTGAACAGGGCCATGAACCTCTGTGGGCTGTTACCTCTCCTGTACCTGACTAATGCCCTCTACTAATCCTGAATGCAGAGACATGGGCTAATACATTATAAAAAACAAAAAACAGTGCAAGAGGTATTAAATGTAGTTGAATTAAATAAAACAATTTGCATTAAAGCTATAGGAGAAAGTTGTGCTACAATAGAAAACTATGCATTGTCCGTTACACACCCTTCAATGTTACCTAATTCTGAACTATGTAAGTTGTAAATAACCGATACCAATGCAACGTAAGTATTGTATATAGACATCAAAGTGGTTTCTATCTGGTGGATAGACAACCTCTTTCTCTCCCATGGAAAAGCTAGTGTTGATTCTTAGAAAAGAAAGGGTTAACTCAGCAGGCCTGGGTTGCTCAAACCCTGAACACTTCAAAGGCCCTTATTCAGGACCTGATCCTGCCCAGTTTCTGGGAGATAACCTCTGAGCCCATACAATATTCTGCCTGATAAGAATGTTTTATATGCTTTTTTGTGTGCCTTACACTATTCTGAATTAGTTTATCTAGAAAAATTTATCCTACCAATTTATACTGAAAGTCTATTTCTCCTCTAGGGGCTGGAGTCTGAGTAGCTGAGGTCAGTCACATAGCTACATCATGCCTACATGACTGAACCCCTCCCTCAATAAAATGCGTGGACATCAACAGTCAGGTGAGCTTCCCTTCACATGTGTTGTCACACATCATCGCTGGGAGAATTAAGTGCTTCCCTGTGTGACTCCACTGGGAGGGGTCACCTGGAAGCTTGTGCCTGGTTTCTCCTGGACTTTGCCCAATGTGCCTTTTTTCACCTTCACTAATTTTAATCTGTATCCTCTTACTGTTAATAATCCATACCCATGGGAATAATAGCTTTTGTGTCCTGTGAGTCCTTCTAGTAAATCCTCGAGCCTTAGGGTGGTCTTGAAAACCCCAACACACCTCCATTTGCACATTCTTTTCCTAGTCTGTATCTATAAATGTATTTGTTCTTGGGACTTTTTGGAATCAGTTATAACATCATCCTGAATCCCTGCCTAATTAGTGAGTTAAGTGAAATCTAATATGTATTCATTTAAATTCTGTAAATAATTATTTTACCTCTTTTAAAAAATTGTCTTTTAGCACAGCAATTTTTTATAAAATAAATATTGGGAGCCTCTCCTCCAGCAGAGAAATGTAAACTAATACCCTCCTCCCTTACAACTTTGATACTGGTTAGTATGTCAAATTAAGGCAAGTCTAAGACTAAATTGCTCTACGTACCATACAGGTACTTACTAGCAAGTGGACACAAAGAAGAGTCATTCTATGTCTTCCCAATAGGAAACAGATAAGAGGGTCCTGGGAGACAGACTATGTGCGACTATAGTGGCAGACCCAGCCAGTCTTTAGCAAGGCCAGGTGAGAGGGTTCTCAATGAAGTAGAGGGTAGCAGGATCCCAAAAGCTGAACTGATGTTATTCCACTGTCAAGTTTGCTGAATGTTACAATTCATTCATGCAATTGCCACATAGAACATACAAACTTCCTAAGCAACCACCCATGTTTAACACTTATTTCTCCAATGGAAAATTAATTCTAACACCCCTCATGCTGATAATAAACAACCTTTTATGTAAATTTCCATGTAAGAGTGCTAAGTTACCACCTCTAAAAGGTGTTAATTTCTGATTAGGGTGCTTCCTATGATATGCTATTTAACCACCTCTGAAGTATGGTTTCCTGAATAAGGTAAGGTACACAGAAAATTACCCTAGCATGTAGAGTTAACTTGTAATACAAACATATTACACTGTTACTATCAAAATAGTCTTAAAATAAATTCTACAGACAACAAAATGACAGTATCAGGAAGAACAACAGAGAAACTCAAAGCATCAAAAATTTATTGAACATCTACTATACATAAATAGGCTTGTTAGGTAATTACATAATCTAAAAATGATTAAGTCTTAGTTTCTTCTAAGAGAATAGTAGGAAAATAAAATTTTACCAAATTTCTGCCAGATAGTAGTGACTTTACAAATATCTTTAATTTTTAAAATAGCCTTGAAAAGTTCTTGTTATGTTCACCATTGCATAAAGGATAAAACTGAGGTTCAGAAAGATAACATACCTTGCCACACAAAGTGGTAAAATCCAGATTATAACCAGGGCAAATGCCTCTATTACCCATGTTCTTTTCCCTAGAGCACAGTAAATCCATCCCTTTTTTTTTCCCCCCGCAAAAGTGACCTTGGACTAACAAATACACAAGCACCAGTTCCTAGGCTTCTTTCCCAGGGAGATATGAAATTAACATTCAACAAATGACTTTATATGACAACCACTCTGTTAGATATTATATTAAAATACATGCCTTATCTCATTTTCTCTAAAATTCCAAAAGCTTTGACAGATTAATACATAGTTGAATTGATTTAGACTTAAGATATTAAGTTGATAGTCTACCAAGTTTCCACATTCTTGGGGAACAAAAGTTCACTATATTATAAATGTAATCTACTCTATGCATATGAGTTATTTTTAAATTTTTAAATATTTTATTTTATATAGTTTTAGATTTACGGAAAAATTATGATTGTACAGAAAATTCTCACATGACCTACATCTAGTTTCCTCTATTATTAACTTTTTATATTAGTATAAACAACCTAAATAAGAGAGAGATGGAGTCTCTAAAAAAAAAATGGGAAGGATTAAATATTAAATAATTGTTTTGAGATAATTATCCTTGACCACAAAGGTCAATAAAAAGGTGGTGCCAGTTTGGGATTAGACAGGCAGTTGCTGGGCAGTTTCCTCACAGAAGTACGTTTTTATGTAAGGTTGCAATGACCTTCGTGCAAGGTTGTGGTTTTTGTAGAATCTTTTGTAATAGTTCTTGTTGTTAGGCATTTGTGCATGAGAACCCTTTCTTCATGGCCTTCCCCAGCTCTATCTGTCACCATTAACACAAGTGACTTCATTTGGATTCTGACCACTTGTACAATATGAATGAATCACTTGTCAAAATGAATGAACCCGTATTAATACATTATAATTATAATTTCACCAGTTCGTACTTAACATTCCCTTTATGTTCCAGGATCCCATCCAGAGATTACATTTAGTCATCATGTGTCTGAGCACCTGTAGATTGTGACAATCCCTCAGATTTCTTTTTGACGACACTGGCAGTTTTGAGCAGTACTGGTCATATATTTTATAGTATCCCTCAGTTGAGATTTACCTGATGTTCTTCTCATGATTGGACCAAAGTATGGGTTTGGGGAGAAAAGTGTACTTTATACAGAGGTAAAGTACCATTCTCATCACATCAGATCATCAAAATGACTCATCACTGTTGACGTGAACCTTGATCACCTGGCTGAGGTAGTGTGTGTCAGGTTTCTCCAATATAAAGACACTCACTCCCCCCTTGCCGCTCCATACTGTACACTTTGAAAGTCAGGCACTATATGCAGCCCACATATAAGGATTGGAGAATCAGGCTCCATCTGTCTGGGATATGTATATATATAAATCATTTATAATTTTTCTGCATTAGCGATTTGCTTAGTCTGCTCCATTTCCTTATCTTATTTGATCATTTATTTATATCAGTTTGGAATCAGATATTTTTATACTTTGGGTTACTTTATTTTGTTGCACAAATTATTCCAGTTTGCTGAACAAATTGTTTCCTGTGACTGTTGGATAACCAGTGGCATGTGTGTGTATGTGCACATGTGCATGTTTTAATAAGCAGATTTTAATTTTCTGGCACTAAAAGAGCTTTCGGGCTCATTTTGTATATTCTGTGTCCAGCACTAGAATCAGCCATTACTCTAAGAACTCGTGGGTCCTTTTATTGGAGAATGATATTAGAAACCAAGATCCAGGCACTGAATGTTCTTGTTGCTACTGGGGCATAAGAGTAAGTAAGTATTTAGAAATGTTTTGTTTCTTAATTCAAGCAATTACTTAATATAGTAGTCCTTAAAATTATATTAAACATGTTTAAACTATAAATGTACTTCAAAATTTTAACTTAGTTGTAAATAGGACTAAATATTATTCAAAAGCTCCTTAAAAGTGATTGTTAAAAGTTACTAGATTTAAGAGATTTTTTAAAAAATTGAATAGTAATAATTAAAACAAAATAATACTTCAAAATAGTTGACAGTGTACTAAAAAAATCACTCTCAAAAGCACCCCAAAACACAATACACATAACTAACAGTCCCTGCCCAAAATATGTCTCTTAAACTACGGTATATCAATTCAAATAAAGACACTCTAATAGAGGCATTAGAAGTGGATAAATGCAGGTGACTCCCAGAAAGGGAAACCTGAACATCCAATAAGCACGTGAAAAGATGTTTAGTATAGTAGTTTTCTACTGTAACAGAGGGAAGAGGCTGAAGAAAAAAAAAATATTTTCTATCTCTTTAAAACTTCCCCCATTCTTTTTGGGAACTGCAGCCTGGCCTGCATCCCTGAGGCAGGTTAAGTCCTTTGTTAAAAGAGATAACTAACTCAGCCATCCCAGGTGCCCCAGATGGGCAGCAGGCTGAGTTCACAGGCTGTGTCTTTGGCAAAGATGGCACCACTAGAATAGTTAACCATAATAGCCTAGAACTAAAGGTCCCTCCCTTTAAAAGCTCTGTATTTCTGCTTATGTTCAGGAAATTTGGATTTTGAGAGAAGGTCTGCCATTTTTCCTCATTTTCTGGCAAAGCAATAAAAGATTCTCTTTTCTCCTCCCCAAAACACTTGTCCTTGTTCTTCTGATTCAGCCTCATGGACAAGTGCCAAGTTTTCAGTAACACTCTGGCTGCCTTTTAGTGGCTTACAAAAACACAAATTTATCTTTACAGTTCAGTAGAAGGAGGTCTGACAGGGATCTCACATGTGTTGGCAGCATACATTCCTTCTTGGAGGCTCTAGGGGTAAATCCGTTTCCTTACCTTTTCTAGCTTTTAGAGGCCATCAGCTTCCTTAACTAGGGCCTCTTCCTCCATATTCAAAGTCAGCACTGTCAGGGTACGACCTCCTCACACTGCCATCTCTCTGCTTCTCCTCTTCCCTCTCCTTCTTCCACTTTAACAACTTCTGTGATTACATTGGATCCACCTGGATAATCCAGGCTACTCTCCCTATTGTAACATCAGCTGATTGACAACTTTAATTCTATCTATAACCTTCATCTCCTTTTCTATATAATGTAACATAGACACAGGTTCTAGTGATTATGATGTGGACATGGGGGCAATTTGTTTACCACAATTAGTCATAATGGGAAATAAATTAAAACAAGGCTCAAGTATTCTCAAAACTTCCAATGGGAGTGTAAATTGGTATAACCACTTTGAAAAGGAATTGAATTTTGTCATATAATTTGAAGATACTATCACATTTCTGGATAGAGAGTCTAAAGAAACTCAAGGAGGTGGGTACAGGTATCATGCTCATTATTTTTAATAGCAAGAAAATTTAAAATAGGCTAATTTTCTGACAAAGAATAGGTAAATTGTTGTATAATCACATAGCAAAACATTACATAGCAATTAAAATGCATAAAACATGTACATATCAACATGAATACGTCATAAACATATATTTAAATATATACACATATAGGTATAGTTTGTTATACAATATGTGGGGCCTTTTAAGGAAAAGAATACAAAATTACAAATGAAAACATAGGTACACAAATGAATATTTATTAGATTGAAAAAAGAAATCACAACTAATTATTAAAGTCACTTTTTTCTGAGATCCCTATGAGGCAATGTTTCAGGAATGCTTCCTAATTGCAATCTGGCTTCCCTTCCGTGTAGACTAGATGACTCTCCAAAGCACTGAGAGAGCCAAGTTGAGGGAGAATGGAATGCTGGCACTTCACTTCATTGGGTTCAGGAAAAACCCACCATCTTCTCTACACAGGATGTAAAAGCACAAATACAGGGATGTCGAATGTAGCTGTAACATTTTATTCCTTTAAAATAAATGTATCTATAGATACACAAACAAATAAATGATTATCCAAACAACTGAATCACACACGTTTCCTCATTACAGACCTAGCATTTTAAACTCAACACTTTAACCCCTACTCACGATCTTTCTAACAAAGCCAGCCCGACTGTTCTCATCACCTTCTCCTGCCCCTGGATTCTTACCCTGGCTCCCTAACTGCTGTCTCTGCCTCAGTCTTTGCTTTCTACTCCCTTTCTGTACAAAGCAGCTCAGATGATCTTTCAGAAAGTAGATCATATTGTGTCATTCATTTCCCAAACTCTCCAATGGCTTCACCTTTTGCTTAGAATAAATTCCAAAGTTTTTACAGCAGCCTGATTGCTGCACCAAGCATGTATTTGTCAAACATTCTGTGTGTCGAGCATTCCCCTAGACATCTGTGAGGCTCATTCTTTCACTTACTTGGGTCTCATATAAAATATCACTTACGAGAGAAGCATCTCCAGACCAAACCACCCTATTGAAAATAGCCCCACACTACTCCCATCTTTCAGCCCCCTTCCTCCTCCTCATTTTTCTTATTATCACTTATTACCACCCAACATATATTTTACTTCTTAATTGTCTCTCTCTCCCAAAAGAATATAAACTACAAGAGAACAAGGACTCCTTTGTTCACTGACGTAGCCCGTGGTACATAAAGGGTACTCTATAGATACTGGTTGCATGTGAATTGATTGAGTGAAGGAATGAATGATTTGAGTTTAAGTAAGTATTTTTAAGATTGTCAAAAAGGAAGGCTCTGAGGAAAGAGAGCATTTCCAGATTTGCAAGGAGAGGGAAAAGAAGGGGAAAACTGCAGATAGTGTGATTTACCTGTAAGAAAGAGATGAAGACAAATACAAGGTCACTGAATAGAGGCAGCAACTGATATAAATGGAAGACAAGGGGACAAGGAAAGGAATGTAGCTTGGTTTCCCTGAGGTGTCAAGTTCGTATGAAGAAACGTCTCTTGAAAGAGTTGAAAAGTAGTCTAGAAAAAGGTCGTGCAACATCTGAAATGCTGAAATAAGAAATGTATATTTGTTCAATTGTCAAGAGTTTATGTTGAAGTTATTTTAAATAGACAATCATATAATCATAGGCATGCTTCAGAAATGTTAATACATAGTTGTATGGAAGATGAGTTAGATAGTGAAGCCAGGAGAATCAGACAATGGGTTGGGAATCTGAGGCAAGAAGTCATAAAGGGTTGAATTATCTGTAGCTTTATATTGTCCATGAAAAGAGACTCAGCAGAGGTAGACTATAGACAATTAGTCATAATTAATCCTGCCTACAAATTAAAATCATCTTGGAAGCTTTTTAACAACCCAAGCCTGGACCACACCCCAGATCAATTAAAGCAAAGCATGTGGTATAGAACTCATGTATCAGGATGTTTTTAAAAGCCCTCCAGTAGATTCTAATATGCAACCAGGGTTGAGAACTATAACTAATAATCAGGGTAATTAAATTGGATCAGTGATTGCATTAACTGGTAATTTTTTTTTTTAAGAAATACAAATCAATTTCTAACTTGTTAGAATTAAAACTCACCCAGACCTACTGAACTGGGGAAGGGAGACAGCAATCTATTTCTAAACAAGTCTTCCAGATGATTCTGATGCACTGAAGTTTGAGAACCACAGGCCTATTTTTACCAGATGTAGCAAATAAAATCACAGTACATCCTATAGGACATACTTATGCTAAATTTTTATTTGCTGTTTATCTGAAATTTAAATTTAATTGGACATCTTATATTTTACCTGTCAATTCAAAATAAAAGGGATAGAATGACATTACTGTAAAGCTTGTTTTTTTAAAAAAAAAGCTTAAATGTTTAGGAAACATGGCATCATCAACAAATAAAAGGACAAACACTGATAGAAAGAGCTGGCTTTGGTGAATATTATGAATATGGTTTTAGACACCTTGGGATTAAGCTGTCTTGAAAAATCCAGGTGAAGGAATCACATAGACTATCTTGAAAATAGGTAGATAAAAATGTCTGTATAAATACTATAAGAAAGTGAGGAATGGAAAAACAAATACCACATGTACTTACTATTAAATTGGAACTAACTAATGAGCACACATGTGCATAGAGGGAAGTAAAACTCAACAGAAATCAAGGAGGGGGAAGGGGGAAGAGGGGATGGATGATAACCTACTTAAGGGTACAATGAACACTCTCTGGGTGATGGGTACACTTATAACCGTGACTCAAGCATTATAAAAAGTGACCCATGTAACCAAAATATTTATACCCCTGTAATATTTTGAAATAAATTGTAAAAAATTTAATATTAAAAAAAGAAAGTAAGGATCAAAGAAAAGGTGACAAAGTCTAAAATTTGGAGAACGTATCTATTTTGATGAGAGGAGAGAGATGGGCAAGCCCATGAGATGGGGAAAGAGGTGTTCCTTAACGTATTTAATTCCAGATTTTTTTGTATGTATGATCATTATATTGCAGAGTATTAGTCAACTATTCAATATATGTAAAAAGTAGAAGTAAGCTCATTGAGAACAGGGACCACAGATATTATACCTTTTAAAAAAATTTTTAATCACCATAAACTCTCATATATTATTAATAACATACAGGGGTTATTCTATCACCTTTCAATTAACCCTTTTGGAGAGAATGACTGATTGGATTAATAGTTTGGAATGAAATGAGAAAGAAAGCTGTTAGTACCATTTACTTATAGCTTGGAATAAAAATGTGCCCATCCTAGCAGTATGCAAAAATTTAGTGTTTGGCTCAAAGATGGAAATAACACAGCAACAAGTAGTTTTGTTTCATTGTTAAAAAAAAAAAATCATGGGAAGAGGGAAGGTTAATAGTATATTTTCTATGTAGTATGGCATGAAGTAACTAGCTAACAAACAATGACACAAGATATTAGAATGGAGATGAGGTCTGAGAGGACATGGGAAAATTATAAAACCACCAAGCTGGAAAAACAATGATATATAAAGAGTGCTTAGTGCTTTATTTCCTGAATATACTCGTGTTTTAATGGACAATACATATATTTCTTACAGTAATCAGTGTATTTGGCGGAATGCTTTTTTACTTGAAAATGCAGATGTTGTACTTCTGGCAACTCAACTGGCCTCATGGTAGGTTGTACTAACATTAAAAAAGGAACTGGTTGTAAAAATGTCTTCATCTCGATAGAAGAATTTATTACTCCAATAAAAGAAAGGACCCCATGGTTCACTGACTTCACTCTACTGAAGAAAGAGAAAGTAATGTTAAGGGATTTTTCTGTATTCTATGACCAGATCATTGTAGCAAGAGTGGGCGGATGTGGTGAATACCTAAAGATATTAAAGGAAGTTCAGCCTAAGGGGAAAAAAGGGGGTAGATATTTGGGTCATTGAGATAAAAATGAACCTCATTTCAGAAGGTACAAGTGAAAAGTAATTGGAGTCTATTTTACTCTATAGGAGCTTAGCTGGACATTCTACTGATCTAGTAAATCACTTATTGAAACTGCCTCTTGGACAATGTCTTAGTTTCCTATTGCTGCTCAAACAAATCACCACAAATGTTAGTGGCTTAACAGAAATGTATTATCTGATAGTTCTGGATGTCTGAGTATAAAACAGTTTTACTGAGCTAAAATCAAGGTGTTGGCTAGGCTGTGCTCCTTCTGGAAAGTCTAGGAGTGAATCCATTCCCTTACATTTTCAAGCTTCTAGAGACAGACTACATTCCTTGGTCCATGCTCCTTCTGCCAGCTTCAAAGTCAACAATGGCCAGTGTTGTCTTTCTCACATCAAATCACTAAGACACTGATCCCCTGCCTCCTTTTTGCACATATAAAGACCCTTGTGATTCCACTGGGCTAACCTAGATAATACAGGATAATCTCCCCACCTCAATATCCTGAACCTAATCAACATCTGCAAAGTCCCTTTTTGCCCTGGAAGATAAAATATTCACAGGTCATGTAGATTAGGATGTGGACATCTCTGGGGGCCATTGTCATGCCTATCCCAGAGAGGCAATACTTTTTGGGTTTAAATTGAATGTGTATGCTGCACAATAAACAGATTCATCACGATTTGAGCATTGTGAGACTTTCCCGATATGAACAACCATTTTAAAGTGTGCCTGTGTTCTTTCTGTTTTGTGTCTCATCAGCAGTAATAAACCTGGCCATTAGTATTTAGGAGGTGATATTTTTACTTAATCAAAGGGCAAGAGAGAAGCCATTTTAGTTCTTTCATAGATCTCAAGGCTATGGAAAAGTCACTGAGACTAAGACCTTATTATATCCAAAAAATATATTTCACATAAAGATGTACAAGAAGAGGTATGTAATGGAAAGGGTAACATTTTACCTGTTCTGATTTGTTACTGTCATCACTCTTTGTGAAAAAAAGGAGTGTGGGGGAAAGTCTCCAAGAAGCAGAAGTATTAATATAATAAAAGAGGAAAGATGAAACTGTCTGCTTTATTGAAAGGAGATAGAACACTGGTGAAATCATTGAAGCATCATCAACATGGAGAGAAGGTCTGAGCACAATAATTAAACTTGGCAGGGTGCATAGTCTAGAGCAGTATGTGTCCAATAAGACGCAGGGTAATAGGACTGCAGATAGATGCTTAGTTGGGAGGGAGGAAGAACGTGGGTAGCATTGAAACAGGAAAGGGGAATTTGTGAGTGGGTCACTTGTGATAAAATGCCAAGTACAGTTCCAGGCTCTTAGCAGTTGTAAAATTAATAGATGAGATAACCAACGATGATGGCCTTTGGATGGGTGAAAACGTCCAGCCTCTTGGCTTGCAGAGTATATCCAGTCCTCAGGTGAGAATCAGATGTATTAATAAAAGCAGCAGGCATAATGAGAGAAGATGGGAGTATAAAGGGGCAAAGAAATCCAGTGGGAGGACAACATTCATTTTTTTAATCTAGGACCTAAAATAACAGAACCAACACAAAGGAAACACCATTACAACATGAAAAGCATGTAGTTATTAATAATATCATAAAAGGAAATTAAAGAAGGGGAATCAATGCTTCCAGAGGCCACCTGGTAGTGATGGCTCAGATCTCGCACCGAGGGCTCTGTTTTTGAAGTATGCTCAGTTGAAACACTCATTGTAGATTATTCAGAAGGATCAGAGTGGGCTGGGAAAGGTAGACCAAAAGCAGAATAAAAAAATGCGAGATAATAGAAACATTATCTGACATAAAACAACAACTTTTTTTTCTCTCCTACTTAAAAGGCCCATGAGCAGCAGGGAAAAGTGAAATAACAGAAAAAAAATGTTTTGTTCTCTATAAAACTGAAGGGACTTGAACATGCTCTTGTCTGAGAAGCTGTGTTAATGTAATAATATAAATGTATTTTGTCTTCAATTCCAAAAAGGCCAACTGAGGAGATTGTTCATTTATCCCAATTAGGATCCACAGCAGTGTGGAATAATAAGGAAACCCTGGGAGATGAGTCCTGGGACTGAATCCTGGACTGTCACTGCAGCCAACAATCTCTGGGTTTAGGCTGCATCACAAACCTTTCCAGTCTTTCATTTTTGTATGTTTGGTTTATTGGATCACTTAATTTTTAATTATACAATAAATATTTCAATGCATGTTTATTAAAAACAAAATCCAAGTAATACAGAAGTCTTTAAAACACCCTTTCCACATATTCCCAAACCTTCCAATCCTACCATCTTCCCCAAAGGTAAACAATACTGAGCCTAGAGTGGTTTTTTTATTTTTCAGTTAATTGCCAGCATATTTATGAATACAAAACTCATATACAAATATTTAATATGATTTTAATGGACTTATAATATGCATATTTTTCCTTGACTTTCTTTTTAATACTGTGTATTACATACCTTTCTATCTCCCTATCTCTCTCCTTCTATCTTAAACTTTTGTATAGTATTCTAGAGTGCAATAACTCATTTAACTATTGCTCTATTGATAGACATTATTCAGATCTTTCTAATATTTTGCAATTATACAAAAAAAAATGCTTCCATGAATGTCCCATTATACGTGTCTTTATAATACACACACATTTTTTTCCCCTGCAGGGCAAATAGCTAGAAGAGGAGTCATTAAGTCAGAGTATGTGCATTTTCTTTTCCTTAAAAAAAAATTTCTCAAGTTACTCACTGAAATGACAATAGCAGTTTACATTTTCACAAAAAGTGAGAGAACCTGCCCCCCCAAGTTCTTATGAATAATGAATACCATCAGCAATTTAATTTTCTTAAATATTATGAGAAATAATTGGCATATCATTGGAGTTTTAATTTGCAATTATATAATTATTAATGAGGTTCAGTATTAATATCTTCTCAAAAGTTCATTGGCAATTTGCATTTTGTTTTTTGTAAATTGGCCGCTTTAACTTTTACCAATATTTCTACTAAATTATTTGTATTTTTTAATTGATTGGGAGGGGACTTGTAGTATATCATGAATAGAATAATTGTTACCATTATTATGTTTGTTCTGTCGTATCTTAGTTTAAAGATAGTTCCTTCTGTTTTTAGATTGCTTGCTATGTTTTTGTTAAAAATCAGTATCGCATAGTGCATTTCATCAAATATTTTTTCAGCATCTATTAAGTTAATTATATGGATTTTCTTATTTAATCTGTTACTATTAAACCAGTCTTGCTTTCCTGAGATAAAACCACCTCTTCTAATTATTATTGCTGAATAAAAAATTATGTCCAACATGGTGGCAAAAACCAGCCACCAATTATTACCTCACAAATTCTGTGGACTGAAAATCTGGGAAGGACTTTGCTCCTTGTAGCATCGACTGAGGTCACTAAATGGTACTCAGCTGGCAAACGGGTTGGTTGAGATGTTCCAAAAGGTTCCAGAAAGGTTTCACTCCAGGTCTGATGTCTGGGGAGATGGCAGGAAGATTGATCTAGGTTGGGACTGCTTCCTATTATTCTACACATGATCTCTCCATCATGATATTTTCAAAGTTGTTGGGACTTCTTACATGACAACGGGCTTCCACCAGAGCAACCACCCAAAGAGAGATAGAAGGAAGCTGTTCGGCTTTTTATGACTCAGCCCTGAAGGTACTACAGCTCACTTTCACCACACTGTCTGTATTCATCGAAAACAGTCACAAGTTCTCCCATACCTCCAGCTTCTGACTTAAAGAGGGGACATAAAGACCAACTTTTTGATGGAAGAATTATCAAAAAAAAAAAAAAAAAAAGGCAGGCGTTTTAAAAACTACCATATTACCTGATCATAATACATTACAATTTTACTGTTATTAGATTAATTTTTATTATAATTTGTAAAATAGTTTTGCATCAATTTTCCTTTGTAATAACAGCACCTGAGCTGCTTGAAGGGTTTTATGACCATGAGAATTACATGAGGGCCTAGCAACACATCAAAATAATTCCAAGGTCATAAAGTCCCAGATTCCTTGGCAGTTGCCTCGTGCCCTAACAGCATCAATTGCCTCCTTTCCTTCAGGAGCAGGACTTGTGTTTTGACATGGCTTCATCGCTCTCGTGGAAGTGCTGCAGCTCCAGCACTCAGGCCTGATATGACCAGACTGACAGAGGCTCTGAGTACCCTAATAGCTGCCCGACAAGACCACAAATATGGAGTCCTTAAAGCCCAATAGAGAGGACTTTAACTAATAAAAGGTGGGAGATGGGAAAGAATGAGAAGATACATTAGCTGCCCTAGTGAAGGACTAATGGGAAGATATATTAGTTCCCCATGAAAAACTGTTCCCAGACACAGTAATTTCATATGGCCAGTCTAGGTACATCCAGTGTGATCAAGCAGCTGAAACTGCCCTTTATAAATTAATAAAGGGGTGCAAGGGCCTAACCTTTACAAAGGCACAGGCATAGCTAAAAATAATAATAACCAGCCTCTGTCTCCTACTTTGCTTTCCTAGCATTGCTACTCACACAGCTGATGGCCATAAAGATTCTTAACTTCCCCGTAGATAACATCACCCTTACGAAACCTAAGGCTAGCTTTTTTTTTTTTTTTTTTTTTTTTTTGAGACAGAGTCTCACTCTGTTGCCCAGGCTACAGTGAGTGCCGTGGCGTCAGCCTAGCTCACAGCAACCTCAAACTCCTGAGCTCAAGGGATCCTCCTGTCTCAGCCTCCCGAGTAGCTGGGACTACAGGCATGCACCACCATGCCCGGCTAATTTTTTCTATATATATTTTTAGCTGTCCATATAATTTCTTTCTATTTTTAGTAGAGATGGGGTCTCGCTCTTGCTCAGGCTGGTCTCGAACTCCTGAGCTCAAACGATCCGCCCACCTCGGCCTCCCAGAGTGCTAGGATTACAGGCGTGAGCCACCGCGCCCGGCCTAAGGCTAGCTTTTGAGATATCTTCCAGACCCTGCATTCCGGTGGAATGACTGACCCACCCCGACCAGTGGCCCATACCGAGGAACGGACTCAAGTGGTACTGTGACCCCTACCCAAGAACCAACTCAGCAAAGAAGACAATTTCTACAGCCCTGTGGTCTGCCCTGAACCCAGCCAACTAGCAGACCCAATTACCTCGCCTTTTGCCAGCCAAACTATCTTTAAAACCCCTTTCTTCCAGTGTTTGGGGGGATGGATTTGAGAAATTCCTCTTATCTCCTCACATGGTGCCGTGATATTAAACTCTTTCTCTTCTGTAAACCCTGCTGTCTCAGAGTATCGGCTTCCTCTCAAGCAGCTGGCAAATGAACCTGGTTGGGCTGTAACACAACCAGCAGTATTGTTTCAGAGTTTTGTAGGGATTTGTTTTGATAAATGTGACATGCTTAATAGCATGGCTGCTTGAATTTGTTTTGTGTCTTTCTTGCTTCTCTTCCGTTTTTCCTTTGCCCTTGTTTTCCTGGAACTATATCCCTCAATAAAGCATTAGCACATGGTTTTGGTTTAGGCTTTTACATCTACAGAATCCAGGCTGAGACACAGGATTATGCTACCATTATAAAAGTGCATGGGTAGCTCTTCATTTTTTATTTGCTCTGGAACATTTTATATGAAATAAAAATGCTTATGTAGAATTTAAAATTTTTCAAGGGGGGGTGCAGTAATTGGTCTTCTGAGGTTTTGAACTTCTTCTTAATCCAATTTGGTAATTTGTATTTTTCTAGAAATTTGTACTGATGATCTCTCATAGATAAGCAAGCAGTTACCCATTAAAAATATCTCTTTTGATAAAGTGCCAAGAAAAAGAAAAACAAAGATTAATATTTATCTAATCTCCACCAATAATCAGTATAGCAGGTGGGACAAAGTCAACTAATCAATCTGAGTTTCAATTCTTTCATCTGTGTAAAATGAGAAATGTGGACTAGGCTATTGTTCTTTTCCTTCTGGCTCAAAATTATTTGATGGTGGATACTGTTGGTTCCATGTTATGTGAGATGTAACAGATCTACAGATCTACAGATGCTACAGATCTGGACGTTTTAAGCCAACATTTAGCCATCTGTGTGACCTAGAGGAAGCTAATTTAGTTGTCAGCTGCTTAATTTTCTTATGAGAAAATGTAAAATTAAAGCATAATTAGTGATTATTAACTATAGGAGACACTGCATAAGGGGCATATATCAGAATCCTCACCATGAGACTCTGATAATATTCCTGATATGGAAACATTTCCCTATGGAGCCACTGCCACTAGGAGACATGATGACAATTGGAAGTCCCTAGTGATGTGTTTTTACAAAGAAGGTTTGGAAACAATTATTTACCAATGATAATGAGGAAAGAGAAGAGGAATAGAAGGAAAAGGAATCATTATTATTCACATAATAAGAGATATTTATTATTAAAGTTAGCTCATAGTATTAACTTATTTAATTCCAGAATAAACACACTAAATAGGTACAACATGAGATGATTTTTCTAAGATCTTTTCAAAATTTTATAATTCTAACAATACAGATTCCAAGAAGCCGAAAAATAACATCAGCCTTCCAATACGCTACTGGAAGCAACTGAAGTTTTATATATATACACACACACATATATATGTATATGCACACACATACACACATACAAGCTTTAAAGGAGTAAATAGTGTGAATCATATATGAAAACTTTAAACCAAATACAGGGCAGTGCAGATGGTTTTTAGAGAAAAAGCTTGAAAGAAAATCATTGAAAATAGAAAAGGCTAAAGAGATGAAAGTTAGCAGAAAGGTAAAAAAATAAAGCCATATACGAATGTATGAAAGTTAAATGAAAACCCAAAAATGGTGGCAATTATAATACTAACATCAAAGTAGATTAAAAATAAAAGATTTTAAAGGGGCAAACAAATTTTCCATTGCAAAAAGTTTAACACAGAAATATGTAATCCTTTATGCACATGAAAAAAGATAAAAGCAAAACTAAACTGTTGAAAATACAAAAGGATATTGATAAAACCATAACAGAGAAAGGCGCTTGTGTAATTATTGAAGTCTTTTTATATATCAAGTTTTAGAAAACAAATACAGTGATGATATGAATAAAATAGCTTCAAACCAAGTCAATCAAACTGCTGAACACTAAAGAGAAAGAGAAAAATTAAAGGCAATCAGAAGAAAAAGATACACTATGCACAGGAAAATATTGATAAGTTACTACAGACTTGCATCAGAAACAGGAGACTAGACAATGGAACAGAACTTTGAAATGTTAAAAGAAAAAAAAGCAAGCAACAATAACAACAACAAAAACATGTCAATCCAGAATTCTACAATCAGAGAAAATAATCTTCAAATATAGAGGTCCAAAAAATGGTGTACAAAAGCTGAGAGAATTTTTCATCAGCAGACCTGCACTACCAAAAACACTAAAGGGTGTTTTTTTGTTTGTAAAGAAATGATACCAGTTACAAGCTTGTATCTATAGGAAGAAAAAAGGGATACAAGAAACAGGGAATATAAAAGACAACTTTTCCCTTGTAATTCCCTTTAAAGTAATTTTTTCCTGTACTTCTTTTTAACTAAACATAATAATGTTTTATAGGATTTATAAAATATACAGAAATAAAAGATATTACAATTACACATAGGATAGTGGCTGATAGATGAAATTATACTATTCTAATGTTATTATACTCTTAAAATGGAAAATATTAAGTGTAAAGTGAGCAGTTGGAAATGTAGAGAGACAGGTATGAAGTGTGAGGTATAAAGTAGTACACTATGACCCTCAACAGATTCTGATAATTTTAGAACACATTTTGTTAGAAGAGATTCTCAATCTTGGAAGAATTGACATTTTAGACAAGACAATTCTTGGTTGTAGGGGCTCTCCAATAAATTGTATAATTCTAAGCATCATCCCTGGCCTCCATTCATTAGATGCCAGTAGGAACTCCACACCCTCATTAATAACAAGCAAAAATATCTCCCTCCAGACACTGCCGGGGGTGGGGGGGGGGTAGGAAGCAAAATTCCCCCTGATTGGAGCACCATGCCCCAATCATTAATAATCATTAAGAACATCAGCCTAACCTGTAATCATTAGTAAAATAAGAAGAGGTATAGTTAAGAAGCCCATAAACAAATAATATGGAGTATTAAAAAGTATCCATTAATCCCAACAAAAGCAGAAAAGAAGCAACAGGTGGTCAAAAAGTAAAAAATGATAACAAATAACAAGAAGCTGTATTTAAGTTAAAATATTAGTTACATTAAATATAAGTGAAATAACATCCCAACTAAAAGGCATTGTGAGAATTGCATTGATAAAAACCAAGACGCAAATGTATGCTCTCTATATGAGATGTACCTTAAATATATAAAAACTCAAATCACTAACAAAGGCTTTAAAAGAATGAGTTTTCTTATCCTCTTACTCCATCAGCCCATGAGTAAGCAGTTGCTGGTATTATTTTAGCAGTTCTGTGATGCCATATGGGACTCAAACTATTTCTCCATACTCTATCACATCCTCCACAGGCAGGCTTTCAGCCTCATGCTTGTGAGGGAAGACTGCAAAATAGCTGCAACAGCTCCAAAAGTCACATCATTGTTCAAGACAGGAGAAAAAGGGAAAAGGAGTGATGGCAGTGCCAGCCATCCCTAATCCTTCTATAAGGACAGCAAAGTCTTCCTCTTGCCACCCAACCAGGTCCATTTGCCTGCTGCCCCAGAAGATGCGAATACTCTGAGCCAGCAAGTTTTACGGCAGAGAGTTTATTATGCATAGCGCTAAGTGAGGAGATGGGAGAAATTTCTCAAATCTGCCTTCCGGAGAATTTGGGACACAGGGTTCTTAAGGACACTTTGTCAGGCAAGGAATTAGGCAACTAGGTTTGCTAATTGGGGCAAAGTTATAGGGGTGTAGAAAACATCTTCTTGTGTTGCTTCAGTCCCGGGGGTCACAATTCCAGTTGAATCAATTTCTTGGTATGGGCCACTGGTCTGGGTGGGTCAACCAATCCACTGGAATGTGGGGCCTGAAAGATATCTTAAAACTACCTTTAGGTTTCAAAAAGGTGATGTTATCTATGGAGAAAGTTAAGAATCTTTATAGACACCAGCTATGGAGAGAAGTTAAGAACCTTTATGACCACCAGCTGTGTGGCTCCAGAGTGGCAATTATAGAGAAGCAAAAAGGGGGACAGTTACTAATTATTATCATTATTTTTAGCTAGACCTGTGCATTATTTGTGGCTAGGCCCTTACCATAGTTCTCGCCCTGTACCTCATTACTGACTTGCGTGAAGGGCTCTCTAGCAGATACTGGATTAGGTCTCTATCCCTGATCACAACAGAGGCACATGTCCATCTGTAGGTGCATCTACTGGGAAGTGAGGAAGTTCACTCATCCTCCCATGCCTGCACCGGGACACATTAATAGCTCATTCAAAATTGAATTTCTGTTAGCAAAGGTTAAGAGGAAGTGGACACTGGGGAGGCAACAGTGTCTGCCACAGGGCCTCCACAGTGAGGAAATGCCTCTCTCTTTAGGCCCTTACCCATTACAGAATCAAGTAATTTTTTAGTACCAAAACATTGTAAATTGGCAGTCTATTGACACTGATAGGATAAACAGTAGCAAAGAAATCTTCCTGTATTGAGGGTCACACAAAGTGTCTTTTTTATGCAGTTCAGGCAAAGGAGGGACAACTTTTGACTACCTCACTCCACCTCACTCTTCCTCTGAAGCTATCTTCAGGGGTTGCTTCTGGAAATTGAAACCAACTGTTACTAGTATGTTTCCAGCACATTCTCATCTTCTCCAGGGACAGTGTCAAAAGGAGAGAATCTGTTCACATGCACTTAAAGATGTAAATATTTTAACAATTCTCTCTTTTGCAAACATCACCTTAGTTAAAAAGTGGAAGCTCTTAAAACATTTCATTTCTCTCAGTGGTTTTTAGTGAAAAGCAGCATTATTTTTTAATCACTTCCATCTCCAGATTGGCTCTTACCTTCAGAGTCTCCCACTTCAGAGTATCCCTCAGCCTATAAATGTCTCATAGATGTATCTCATTCATTCCCCTCTGCACTACGCTTCTGCATCTGGCCTGCCACTGCAAAAGAATGGGGCAAGCTGGGAGGGGGTACGAGAGTGGAAAATTCTAGACTTGGCCATTAAAAGACAAAACACGTCCACGGTGGCTCAGCTGGGCAAGCTCTGATACAGGCTCTTTGCTGTATATCCTGTCTTGGATTTTTACATCAAATGAGCTTTTCCACCTTTCATGAGCGATACAAGTTACCTTTGAATCACATCTGAAACAAGTTTTACTTACTCTTGCTTTTTTTTTTTTAATGGATTCTATTATATTTGTCATGCTTGAAAATGTTATTTTTAGCACTTTGAGACTACAAGCAAGAAGGTTTTGCAAAATGAAGTTGTAGCTGTTTTGGGGGTATTCAATCTTCCAGATTCCATACTGGCTTTTAGAAATTTGGTTATTGACTAGACTTCTTAGATGAAATAGTCACCTTAACTCACAAGACACAATTCTCACAACATAAGGATGGTTACGGAAGCTTAGGAATATTTCCTATGGTTTTATAAAATCCTTAGTAATATCAAAATACTCTTCAAGGTTCTTACTGTCTTTATTTTTTTAATATGAATTCCATAGATAATAAATCTGGGTAAGTGTTAATAGTTACAAATATAACCATTACAATTTTCCCATTTTTCTTACTTAAAAGACATTTTCATCTTTTTCTATGCAGTTAACTTTAAGAAAGTATTAAAATAAGAAGCATAGAATCTGGAACAATATATCTTACCTATATTCTCCCTTTTGTGATTACACAGTGGCAAGGAAATATCCTTTGGATTCAGGAAGGCATAAGTAGGAATTCTTGGCTTCATAATTTTTATTGATAAAATTCTTTGAATTTTAACTAAATTTACTATAAGGTTTTCCTTTTTGAGATCTGTTTCCTTCAGCATAAAATGGGAAATTGTACAGTTTTCCAAGTACTTCAGGTTGTGAGTGGTATAAATGATAGCGTAAGTAGCTCAATACCCAGTTGGAACAAGTACTCAATACTGACAATGTGGCCAGTCTGAACCATATTAAGTTATGGAAGTAGCATGGTGGCAGGGTGTAGAGATGGCCTTAAAGCCTCTTGTAGTACACTGTAGAGCTTTCCACATTCCTAAATGTAACAAAATTTACCTTGGTCTTATTCTGAGGAAAAAAATTTCAGAAATGTTACAGGATGGCAATACTATTTATGGTTGTCATAATTTTCACATTATGGATTTTATTCTACATCTTACTTATATATTGCATTAGAACCTCTCCCATAAAAAGATCCAGGGAATGCATTCATGCCATAAAGTAGTAAATCCATTTGGTACTTGAAGACTAATTGATTGAAAATTTGAAGATCCTAAACAATATTCAGGTTTTGCAAGTGGTCATGATAGAGAGGGGTGAGCTGAAAAGGCAGTGTGAGCTGAAGCTCAGAATTTATCCTTGTTGTTATTTTTTTAAGGTTTTTTGGTACTAAAAAATTACTTGATTCTGTAAAGTCAAACTAAATACCAAATATATATTCCTTCTTAAAATAAGCTTAAGATGATCTGATTGTTCACCAATTTATGTAACTGATATATTTATTAGCAGCTGTTTTAAGTAGAATTCTAATACATATTTATTTTCTAGCAATATATCAAGTGTGTGAATTATATTTATATGTATAATCTATCTTACTTTTATATTCATATTGTGGGAGAAAAGGGAAAACTTCCCCTTCACCCTCAGAAGTTTTGCTGAAAGATCAACTCACAATAAAGCAGATTAATAAGAGAAAGAGATTGCAAATTTGTTTACCATGCACACAGGGAGAATCACAGAGTGATTACTCAACATCTCACTGGGTTCCAAAAGTTTATATACCCTCATTTTAGAGAGGAGAGGGCAGGAGGAATAGAGGTAATTCTGCAAAGGGCAATAAATGGTTACGAGGGACAATGAATAGATACTCAGGAGAATGAATGGATGGGGGAAACAGAGTGACCTATAAATGATTGTTTTTGGAAATTTAATTAACCTGAGAGACAGGTATTCTTTTTTAAATGGTTTGGGCCAGATCTGGTTGCATTCTTGATCTCCCTTCCTGCAAGGGATATTGAGATAACAGGGAGGGGAAAGGAAGACAATTGTTTTCCTGGGTGAATCTGGATATCAGGCAGATAAAGAAACTTCAAAGATTTTTTGAGAGCTAATGGGGTTGGGGGAAGGTCAGAAAGACTCTGAGGCTTTTTCAGTCAACCCGGTATGTCAAAGTGCCATATTTTGTGTTAAAAATATTTCTAATTTCCTTCAACATTCTTAAAAGAAAGATCTTAAATTCCCTTCTTAATAAGAGAAGTTAGAAGGCCAGAATTTTATCTCACTTCTCTAGAAAATTGATTCTGTGTCCAAAGTAACCCTGTCTGTGTAGTGACAGGCTCAGAAAAACAAATTTGGTCCATGTCGTTTTCTCAGACAGAACAGACCTCATGATAACCCTTTTGTACATTCAAACTGAGTCTTTTGGTTGAAGCTGCCTGTAGACAAATACAAAGGTTTTGTTGGGGCTCATAAAACAATACTCAAAAATGAAGCCCTCAGAAGTAGCCACAGAAGCAAAAGTTTTTCTCTGACCTCCTCATGCCCTCCTGTCTCTCAGTCCCATTGTCCCCCAAGGCTGGCCATGAAAACTAGATTCCCTTGTCCCCAAAGGAGGTCCTAGAAACTAGAACTCCTTTTCCCCAATGCCAGCCATAAAACCTAAAAATATTGCTCCAACTTTTCCTCTGCCCTATCTGTATAAAACTGGTCATGAAGAAATCTGATCTACCTTGTTTGATTATAAATCATAATGTTATTTGGCACTTGTCCACGAGGCCAAATCAGAAGAACTAGGACAAATGGTTGAAGAGATTTATTTCTTTGCTGGCAAAGGGAGGAAAAAGGCAGACTATCATCCCAAAATCCAATTTTTCCTCCCCTATAAGCGAAAATATAGAGCTTTTAAAGGGGAGGGTTCTCAGGTTCAGGGTGGTGTTTGAAAGGGGCAGCCTTGCAAAAACAACTGGAAATACCTAATCCCACATAGGAAAAATACCTAATCCTACAATTTCCCCAGTAACGGTTACAGATCAATCCTATGAGTTGTCTAACCAACAGGTGCCCTGAAGGAGTTCTGTTTTGCACAACTTCTGAAAAAGCTGAATGAACAGAAAAGAGATGTATATTTCTCTCTTTCAAAAAAAAATTTTTTTTTTTTTTTGAGAATCTGCTTTTACAGAGTTGCTGAGTAAACAGCAGGAGAACAAGCTAAAGCCGCAACCATATCATGAGGACAGAGTCACATCTGTGATAACCCCTTCTCCGAGGAAGGGCAGGAAACCAAATTTTGGACTTTGACATCCTTGCAGTTTTTGTTATCTACATGCCCCGCTTTTGTTATCAGCTGACAGCCATCACTATTTTTTTTCTTCTCTTCATCCCCCTTAAAATCAGTGAGCCACTTGGCCTCACTGCTGGCAACCCCTTCTCTTTCCTTGGGATGCCACGCCGTCTCCCCACTCTCTTTCCCCCTTTGCCCTCTCTTTTTTCTCTCTCTCTTTTTCTCTCTCTCACTCTCTCATTCTCTCTATCCTTCTTAGAAGATAAAATAAACTTCTTTACTTTATACATTAATCTCTAAGTGAGAAATATTTCTCTACCCATTCCATGAGCACCCACTAAACCTTCCCACCCTAACAGTGTTGTCAGCTACTGTTGGTGGTTCTGATCCTTTCATCTCCAGACTCTGTTGGGATCCCCCACCAGTCTGGAGCCAGCTAGGACTGCCTCCTGGTCCTCTGTCCTCTAGACCTCCTGTAATGCAAAGAACAAAGAAAACACTCCCCTGGCCTGTCCAGCCGCTGGCCTTGGCCAAGGAAGGCAGCTTTAGTGAGAGACAGAAAATTTGCCATTTTTTGTTTGTTTGTTTGTTTGTTTTGTTTTCCAGGCCATTCCCTGTTACATATTCCCCACTCTCAATTTTATGCTTCCATATCTATGGCAAGAGGGACGGCTACGCTGTTACAGTAAGACCCCCCCCCCCTTCCAGAGAGGAACCTGCCCCAAACCCAGAAGGAACAAATATATGCTCACAGAGGCCAAGAAGAATCTAGACAGACAGCCTTTCCCCACTCAATCTATTAGCATTAGATCATACCCTCTTTATCAAATCATATTTCTACACATCTGTCCATACTTTGCTGAACCTAAGCATAAAAATGGACAATTTCCCCTGTACCTTTGGGTCTTCTTTCTGAAGGTTCCCACGTATACACATTAAATAAATTTGTATACCTTTTCTCCAAATAATCTACATGTTAATTTTTCAGCAAAAGTTCAAGGAGCCAAGAGCCTTAATCCTTGAAATTTCAAGCTTTACCACTCTTATGCCTCGTGGTATATTCAGAAAAAGATTGCACAAGAATCATTGTTTTGTATTTACTAACGTCATGTTGTAGATACCACTAGGTTGTCACCAATTAATGTCATATTTCGTACGCATCTGAAAAGCAATGTAAGAGCACCCCAAGGGCCATTCAGACTATAATGCTAGGCTAGCTAAAGGGAAGCCACTTTGCTTCCAGTATGCTTTCAGTCTGTTCTGTCTTAAAAGTTTAGAATTAACCTGCTACTTGCTTACACAAGGGGCTGGGCACAAGATTAGAAAATGACTTTGAGGTAAAACAGAGCAAGAGTTCAGAATAGGCCAACCACAAACTGCTGATAACAAGATCCACCAGATGACCTATTGTTTTCTGATAACCATCAAACAGGTCATGACAACTTGCAGGAAGCTTGTCTTTTGCCATCAACCTCCTTTACCCCTTCCCTTTATAAGTTGCTCAGTAAGCAGAGGAGATGAAATGGTCTTTGAGACAATAGTCCGCCACCTTCTCAGGCTGCAGACACTTAAATAAACCATCTTTCCTTCACTGACACTCTCAGGTCTGGCTCTCAGGTAGCAGACAGCCGGCCCTGTGTTTGGCAACAGTAAGACCCCCTCACTCTGCCTGATAAAATACCATCCTGTCTCTTCCTTGCCAGACATTCTCTAGTCACCTTTATCTCTGATGATCTTCCAACAAGTAACTGTGTATCAAAAAAGCCTAAAGATGAACTTTCTACTTCCTTTGATCTTGGATTAATATTCTAAAAAAGCCATGGATGCCCTATCATCTAGGATATGACTTTTCTAACATTGACATGCAAGTTGCATTATGTCATTTTGTTTCTTTTGCATTTTTTATGCTTATCTTAAATTTTCTACAGTGAGAACTCCCTTATTTTCCAGCAATCTCTTTGTATCTGCTTCTTATTTTTTTCCTCCTGTGGAAGTACTCTTTACAAATCTCTAAATCCTTAAATCTTTCCTTTCTTATGATTATTTCCAGATTCAAATGATATCACAACTGATAAATCTTGCCATGCATTTAAAAAAGTGTGTTTATAGTATCAGATCCTTAAAGAAGCACGAATCCCACTGCAAACTGCACATATGAGGGATCCAACTAATGGCTCCCCGTAAGAACCCAATGCCTGATGATCTGAGGTGGAGCCCAGGCGGCAACGCCCCCCCCCCACTCCGCTCATGTGGTGGAAAAACTGTCTTCCACAAAACCAGTCCCTGGTGTCAAAAGGTTGGGGACTGCTGATTTAGAAGATTCTTTTCTTGGTTATCTGATGGTGGCTTTTCACAGCCTTTGAGCTGTTTCACAACTCTGCAAATTATAGATAACTGATAACAATGCAAAATAATCGTTGTCTACAGAAATGTATTAATAAATACATTCTATCTGTTGGAAGTTCAATTAACTTCCCTTTTTCCTTGTTGTGGAAAAAGCCAGTTTTCTTCTTTTTCCAAGTTAATTCCAACATTGCTTTACTTTGTTTTAATGTGTGCATCTTTAACTTTTTTGAACTGATTGTAACAACCTTTTGGTTCCCTCATTAATAATGAGTTAAATAAAATCTTTAACTTGTGTCCATTTTATATCTGTATGAGAATTGAGATTTTACCTTTTTATTTTTTAAGTATTCTTTTGACACCAGGGTTCACAGTCCACCCTACGTTGTGCAACTTGACCTCATAGACTATGAAGAGATGAGGCGTGTGCTTATTTAAAATTTAATGCATTTGGTCTATGTATATGAAAATGACAGAAAACCTTTTTAAAATTTTATATGTAATTTACAAAGTCCTCGGAAGTGTCAATAAAGGAAGATGCGATCAATTAAAGAAGTTAAAATGGACAAGGTTGAAATATTAAAAGAATGAAAATGAACTATTTAATTCTGACTCCCATTTCTTTTCTTCTTTTTATATTCTGGACCTGTAATATTTTATATTTTGGACCTGTAAGAATTAGAGGGGGAAAAGGATAAAGAGAATGTCAAAAGAACAATCTCTTCTGACCATATTTAGAAAGAAATGCTGGATATGGGGATTTTACTGAATCTATAGCTTTTTGAGGTGGAGTGTTACATTTGCTGCTTCTAACTGTTTGCTGAGCTTAAGCTGACTGTGAAGAGCAGCAGTTCCATCTTGGGATCCCTGGCACCACAGCACAGGGAAGGCAGGTTGATGGAAGGCAGGGTCTCCAGCCTCAGGAGGTGTGAGTTCTGGCTCCACGATTTACTAAATGTGCGATTCTGGTCAAGTCATATAACCCCTCTGAACTTCAGGTAGCTCATGTGTGAATCTGTGATAGTAATAATAATAACTATAGATTGCTTTATAGATTTACCTGAGGTATAAATGAGAAAATACCTATAATGCACCAAGAACCAGAGCTGTCATGTGGTAGTGACTCAATAAACACTATGATTATAATATTTTTCCTTTTTTGATGTGCTACCAGAGACTTGTTTTAATTTGCACTGTAGGAGTCAAGGGAAAACTTCCCCTTTTCCCTCTGAAGCTTTGTTGAATATCACTCACTGACTAAAGGCAGACTGAAAAGGAGAAAAGGCATACAAACTTACTAGCACACATGGGGGAAATCCCAGTGAGTGCCCCGCTACCCAGTAGGGTAGAGATACTCTGTCCTATTCTTAGGGAACAGAGAGATGGAGAAGTGTGGATAATTTTATGGCGGCATTAAATTACTTTTAGGGAAATTCAATGGGCTTGAAGAACATACAGTGGCTTGGGACAAAGTCTATTGGTCCCACAGAGCAGACAAAAGTTTTATTTGTGACAAAAATCTGTCCAGGTGTGTTGACAGACTTCAGTCTTTCTTCCAGCGATATGGGTAAATTGTTTTCTTCTTTGATAGGTCCAAACTTTAGGTAGATAAGGAAACTTCAGAGAACATCTTCATCTTGTACTTTGGGAGAGACAGAGCATTGAGAGACATGAGGGGAGGAGAGGTCACAGAAACCTTGAAGCTGCTTGTTCAGTTCAGCATGTCAAAATGCCATGTTTAGGGGTTTCAGTTTCTGAGCCCCAATAGTACCTAAATACCAAATTATCAATTAGATTCAAGAATTACCTAATGTAAAGAATGTCCCATGATGTGCCTGCAAGGATAGAAGGAAGATCTGTTTTGCAAACATAAAATCAAGAAATAAGGCATCTAAGACAAAGATATATATAAAATTAATTAAAATACTCTATTTCACCAGCCAAATATCATGTGATCATGTAAATTGACTATTTTTGTGGACTTTTATAGCAACTACTCTTATGATTAAAGAGATCTCACACAAATAGTAGAATTTACTTGTGGCAATTTATGAAATCAGGCTAAATATAACTTTTGCTTCTGAAACCTTTTACTAAAACATAGTTTATAACTCTACTGGGCTTAATCTCCATTGCACTGAAATAGAATATGTGTATGTGTATATATATATATACAGTATAAATATGATATGTGTGTATCCATACATATATCCATATATGTGTTTGTATATATATGTATATATATGCCCAATACACATGTATACTACTACTATTGGAAGCAGAACATCTACTACTTTGGATCATTACAAAATTCAAGTAGTAGTCTAAATAACTGCATGATTTGAGGTCAGTAATGAATCTACTCTATTTTAGTTGACCCATTGGTAACAAGAATTCTAGGTGGTCAATTCATTTATGCAATTATGTAGTAAAGACAAATGAGACAAAGTATGAAAACAATCTAAGATTAACTTGGAAAACAGCGTGCTCTACAAATTCAAGCTGGTACTACTCTGAAGAACACAGATTTAAGCCCTTCAGATGCAGTAACTAGATTGTGGATGCAAAGACGACTCTACTTTCCCACCTGCTCTTTCTTCCTACACACTTTCCAGGTGCTGCTGTATAATCTTTCTCACAACCAGGCAATTACACCCCATGAATTGTGTGGTTAGTCAGCTAACCATCTGCTTTTCAGGAGCAATCATGTGCTGGGCTCACAATTTTCTTGATTCAAACCACGAGGAGGATGCAGAAATCTCAGGTGTAATATTTGAGATGTTCTCTTTTTTTTGAAAAATGAATCATAAGGATGAGAAAGATTTTAAACTGCCTTCCTTGACTTGCTTGTGAAGTTCTTGTGGGCAGTAAAGAACAAATTTGGGGAGGCAAGGAAAATAAAGATAATGGTCACTTAATATGTAAATATAAATATATATATATATGGCTATTTTAACTTTTTTTCCTTGATTGTGCTTTCCCCCAACACCCCACACTATGAACAGGCTATAAATGTATGCCTCCAGACACCCAGACAAAAGCAGCAATCCTAATTAGCCAAATTAAAATGGTAAGACACATCCGATTATCCCTTTTTAGTTTAAACCACCTCCTAAAATGACAACTGATGTGAAAATAATTAAACCAAGACAGACTGGAAAAAGAGGAGAAATAATGTATTTAGATTTTGAAAAGAAGTAATTAGTTTTGGCAGGTTATTTATTTATGTAAATTGAAAAATTAACTCTACTAGGCAGAGGCGATACATTCAAGGGTCTGCATTTCTAGCACAACATGGAAGAAAAAAGTTCTAATGAAAAGCAACAAGATGAATTTCAAGCAAGAAAAAGACTCCCTAAATTGTTACTTTTTTAAAGGACGACAGATTCCCAAAGAACACAGAATTCATAAAATCTGTCTCAATAGTTCAGTACTACTGTGGATGAAAAAAACCAATCTTACTAATTTCCTAAAATTGCTTTTCCTCAATACAGATATAGATTTTCTTGATTTAAACAGCTGTCTTGGCTTTTCTCATTCTATGTTACATTCATAATTATTCTTCCTTCAAATTGTCATTTTATACAGCTCTACTTCTTCATTTCAACTGCGTCATTTCCAGTAGAAATCTAGACCAGTCCTCCTCATTTTATCCTGAACTTGTTATATGCCATCCAAGCACACCCTTTGCCTGGTTTCACCCACACAATGGTTTCAACTATCTCAGATAAACAGATGACTTCTAAATCTGAATCTAGCACTGTCATCTATTCTGAAATATACGGTCACCTACACTGTACTTAAATATACAGCTCTTCCTGCATGCCTTCATTTACCCATCATTCCTGCAGAAACTGTTTGTTAATTGCTTTCTACATAGCAGGGGCCATGCTGTGATTGGTCATTAGAGTACTACGTACCAGAGAATATTTCTAGAGTTTAAGTGTTTAATGGGTGTATCCTCTAGAAGTAATAAACACAAAAATAAATGCAATAAAATATTATAAGTGTTCTGATAGAAGAATGTACAGGGTATAGTGGAGATTTAAAGAAGGGAATGATAAATTCTACCTGGTTTGAAGTTTGGGTTGGGAGGAATGATAGTTACTACAGAAAAATTTCTTCATAAACAGTTTTTCTTTTATCCCCCCACCACCTTGAAAAACTATACTTGCTTTAATAAAAGAGCAAACTGTTTTGGATAAATGAAAGTACTGTAAAGTACATTTTCCAGCTTTAATTAACCATGCTAGCGAGATGAGGCTACTACTATTGCTACACACACACACATACACACACACACACACGGCATACAGTACAAATTAAGTGCTAGGCTGTATTACAGAGTAGTGGTGAGTTAAGTAAAAACTAGTAATTAAAACCAAGCCACTCTTTTCCTAGCCAAACCTTTAGTAAATGAGAAGATTTTCCATCTTTATATATAAAATATACACAAAAGTTTTAATGTGTATGATGTTTTTGAGAATCTTTGACATTCTATTTTTATGTAGTATGTAAATTGGTCTATCCATTTATGGCCCCAGCAAAATTCAAGAAATCTATTGATTTCAAAATCTCATTACATATTAGCTTCAGAAATCTCACATTCTTCTACAATTTTCTTTTGTGCAAAAAGCAGGCTTGAAAAAAAAGAATTAAAGTAGTTAAGAAATAGTGTGATTTGAAGCTTAAGGAGAAACATGCTAGGTATATACCACACTGCTACTGTTCCTCGTCACACAGAAGACTACATTTCTCAGCCTCCTCAAAGTTTAATTGACAGCATATGATTGAAATTTAATCAATAGGAATATAAGCAGAAAAGGCAGTTAAGAATTGGTAAATGTTCCTCCTGGTATCCCTTTCACATCTGTGCAACTGGAAGCAAGGATTTTCTGCATGGTGGAATCATAGGACAGAAGCAGCTCAGACCCTGAACTATAATTTGAGGAGAACAGACAAAGAAGACCACCAGACCTACAATATACATGAGATATAAACCATTTTTCTGTTAAGCCACTGAGATTTGGAGATTTATTTGTTAACATAGCATAGCTTAGCTTATCCTGACAAACACAATGTTATTAGAAACTGACCAATCAATACTTTATCTCCTAAGCAAAATGGAAAACTAACCTTAAAAACTATTGATGCCTTACCAGTAGCATATGGTTAATATGAATGAAAATACTTTATAGTGTTAATATTTAAGAACTAGGGCTCTGAGGACAAATGGCCTGGATTCAAAACCTAACTCTATTTCTTCCTATGTGGATAAGCTTGGGAAAATTTCTTAACTTCCCTGTGCCTCAATTTTCTTATATGTAAAATGGGAATATTAATACTACTTACTTCGTGTATTGCCATAAGGACTAAAATGAAGTAATTCCTGTAAAGAACCTATGACAGGTCCCAGATATAGTAAGCCCTATTGAGAAATAGTTACTATTGTTATTTTTATATTTAAATAGAATACTTATGTAGTTCTGCATGGACACAGTTTCCAAATTTAACTTACTATTCATATGATTGGCCAAAATCTTTTGGAGTCCTTTGCAATAGCTTCAACAGAGGATGACTGAAACCTATAGGCATGTGACAATAGAGAGATGTTTTTTCCTGAGCCCAGAATCTCTCTGACAGTGCCTGACCACACAGCTGCCAAGACCTTCCTTACCTGGGAAGCCACATCATGCATGGAGAGATCCTTCTAATGCCCATAAAGGTTTATGGACATTGGCAATGCCTGTTTATAGCCTCAGTAAACCAGTGTACAATTCTACTGATGCCTCTTAATTTGTGTATTTATGTCAATGCAATGGCTCACAATGACAGGGAATAACATAAGAAACAGTTTGGCTTGCCACAAGGCTCATCTAATAAGGAACTTATGAATTTAACATTTTCTTAAATTCTATACCACATTGCATACAATTATGCTCATATGCAAAATAAATGTATCCTCATTTACAACTCAGAGAATTTCAGAGCCTATATATACATATGATCATACTTATATACTTTAAAAAATGGACAGATATTGAAAGCATGGATTTATGAACAACTGCTGACAGATATTTCATGATACCTTTAAGATACTCTTGGGCAAAAAATCTAGGCATCTTAGAATCTAGCTTAGGAGAAAGGAAACTGTCTGTTCAAGTATTTTTAGGCATCTTGTTCCCATGCTCTTTTCTTATATACCTGAATACTACTACTTTTCCTAATTTTGTATTAAAATTATAACTCTTTATGAGATATTCCAGTCCTATTTATAAAACAGGGTCACTCTTTAACTCTGATATTGGCAAAGCCTGACCTCCTAATATATTCCCATGTTAATGACAGGGATGATGATGGTTATAAGATTAACAATAAGTAAAATTTATTGAGTTTATTATTTGCCAGATGAGGTACTAAGCTTTTGCATTTAATCTTCATTTAATCTTGCTAATAACACCAAAAGAAAATACTACTGTCATCATTTTATAAATAAGAAAAATGTGGTTTTAAGAGGTTAAGAAACATGCTGAGGTCACAGAGCTAGAGGTCACATATGGTAGAAGTGGGGTTTGAACCCATGAGTCTATCTCCATTCCCTGCTTATTTAACCACTGCAAAATACTGCTTCCCATTCCCTCTACTTTCCATTCATTCTTTGTCATATAGTATTTCTTGATGCATAATAGGTATGACTTATCTAAATTACACGAAGAAACTATGAATTTTGGCTTCATGATTATGCTACTTTTTAATTCAAGTAATATATCTTTCACTATGCTTTGTGAAGGAAATGAAAGTCACTCACCTCTCATCTCAGTTTTCTCAACTGTCAAATGGATAAATATACAATTTCCTTTTCACTTCAGATTGCTCTTCTTTTTCAAGGCAATATTAATCAAGAGGAAAGCGTAGGTGTCTGCTTTGTCAAAGATCAGTTGGCTGTATGTGGATGGTTTCATATCTGTGTTCTATGTTCTGTTCCATTGGTCTGTGTCTCTGTTTTTGTTCCAATACCATGCTGTTTTGGCTACTACATAGCCTCATAGTATAGTTTGAAGTCCAGTAATGGATGCCTCCAGATTTACTTTGTTTCTTTTTTTGTTTTTTGGTTTTGGTTTTTGGTTTTTTTTTTTGTTTTTTTTTTTTGCTTAAGATTGCTTTGGCTATTCAGGCACTTTTCTGGTTCCAAATGGTGCTGGGAAAATTGGATAGCCACATGCAGAAGAATGAGAGAGGATTCATATCTCTCACCACTCACAAAAATTAATTCAAGATGGATAAAAGACTTAAATGTAATGCATGAAACCATAAGAATTCTAGAAGAAAATGTTAGAAAAACTCTTCTAGGTTTCAGCCTAGGCAAAGAATTTATGAAGAAGACCCCAATGGCAATCACAGCAACAACAAAAATAAATAAATGGGACTTACTTAAATTAAAACACTTCTACAATGCTAAGAAAATAATCGATGGAGCAAATAGACAACCTACATAATGGGACAAAATGGTCTCAAGCTATACATCTGATAGAGGGCTAAAATCCAGAATCTACAAAGAACTCAAGCAAATCAAGCAGGGAAAAAACAAACAACCCCTTTAAACAGTGGACAAAAGACATGAACATAAGCTTTTCAAAAGAAGATAGACTAATGGCTGATAAACATTAAAAAATGTTCAACATCATCAATTACCAGAGAAACACTAATTAAAACCACAATGAGATATCACTTTACCCCAGTTAGAATGGCTTTTATTAGAGAGCCCAAAAACAATAGATGCTGGCACGGATGCAGAGAGAAAGAACGCTTATACACTTGGTGGGACTGTAAATTAGTGCAACCTCTATGGAAAATAGTATGGAGATTCCTCAAAGAACTAAAAGTAGACCTACCATTTAATCCAGGAATCCCAATACTGGGCTTTTACCCAAAGGAAAAAAAGTCATTTTGTCAAAAAGACACTTGCATTCAAATGTTTATTGCAGCACAATTCACAATTGCAAAGATGTGGAGTCAACACAAGTGCCTATCAATTCATGAGTGGATTAACAAAATGTGGTATATGTATACTATGGAATACTACTCAGCCATGAATAAGGATGAATTAAGGTCTTTACAACAATTTGGATGGAACTGGAGACCATTCTACTAAGTGAAACATTTAAAGAATGTAAAAACAAACACCACATGTACTTGCTATTAAATTGGAACTAACCAATGAGTGCACATGTGCACAGAGAGGAGTAAAACTCAGTGAAAATCAAGCAGTGGGGGAGGAGGAAGGAGGGGATGGGCAAAAAACTACCTAACAGGTACAGTGAACACTATCTGGGTGATGGGCACACTTATAACTCTGATTTAAGCACAACAAAATTGATCCATGTAACCAAAAACATGTGTGCCCCCATAATATTTTGAAATTTAAAAAAAGAAAAGAAATAAATAAAATTAAAATTTTATTTAAAAAAAGAGGAAAGCACAGACAGCCTAGAAGTGAAATAATTCTCAGAATTCAAAATAATCTCAAAGCAAAACATAAACATTCATTAACTTAACAATACTCATTTAATACCTCCTACTCCAAGCACATTTCTAGATACTGAAGTAACAAGACTTGAGATTAGGGTGGTAATAATAGAAATGGAAAGGAAAAAATAATGACCAGAGATTTTATAAGTGAAGGTTTTCTTCATCTGTGAAATCATGTTAGAACCAGGTTGCATCATTATTTCCAGAGCTAAGAAAATCAAGTACTTAAGCAGTGAGGCCCCAGGCTTCTGCATTTTTCTTTATTCTGGTGATTCTCCATTGATTCCAGTGGGCATACACTAATACTTGAGTTTTACTGGACTGTAGGATTCTTTGGGGACCCTTCTAGCCCTAATGGTCTTATGTGTCTTTGATTCATGATTGATATTGATTCTATTGCAAGGAAAGGGAAGGAAAATCTCAAAGGTAACTATGAGCTGCTCAGTAGCATGTCTATTAAATGCCTCAAGCCTACAGACATCCTCTCTTGAATTTAATCTGTGGAGATAGAATTTTGGTGTTTTTTAAATCTTATTTTACATTTCTTTGAGAACATTGTTTCTAAATTGAGCACCCCTATTTTTAATTTCTGAGTTACACTTACATTCTCACCCTGTTGTGATGCAGTTTTAATGATGCCAATTAAGGAATGTGTTAAAAAGTCAATAATACATGCATGTGAATGATTTATAATATTTGTTTTATGACGACCTGGTAAGGAACACACACACACACACACACACACACACATACACAGTTTATTAAAACTCTCATAACCTCCATTTCCAACTGTACTACCTTAGTATGTGTGATTGTCACAATAATTGTAGACCCCCTTCCTACAAATGTAGCTCATTACCTGCAAATCTGGAATGAATTTATCTTTATTATCATTAACTGCATGCATGATTGAGCACAATCATGTATAGGACAGTATTATGTAAAGTTGAAGGCATCACATGATATACATTACTATTATCTTTAATTAACATGCATTAAAACTATTGCTTGAGCAAAGTTTTACAATTTTGAAGTTTTAAAACATTGGAAAAATAATTGTGAAAATTCTTATGTAGGTAAGAACTATCTTTTAATGGATATTTGTATAGCAAAAAACCTTAGAAGATAGTGAGAATATATCACTCCAGGGTAGAGGACAGATTTGCTTGCTGTTGAGGGTACTATAGAGAATGTCTCCCTGTAGGGCAAAAATTGGGCAATTTGCTAGCAGTCCCTTATAAAATTGAAGGTACACTAAGATAAGGGTTTTTCAGCTGAGACATGAGCCCTCTGTGTGTGCAGCATTGACCTGGGCCCACTTCCACGTTTCCTCTGTGGGACTTAGAGGAAGAGGGAAGCAAAATTATGTTCTATGAGTAATAAAGTCCTCTGTCTCTGACCCAGGAATCTCGTGTCTCCTGCCCGCATCCATGAAACTATGATAGGCTAAATTGTTGGCTTATAAGCAGAATGAGATCTCAGACTCCTAGATGGATTCTTCATAGTTCTTGATAGGATGTGGATGTATAGGCCTTTTTTTTGTTTATTTGTTTTTTAAGAAAGAAGAGTTGATATTTGCCAAAAATTTTAAAGAAATACAATTTGCTATAAGTCTTGACAATCTAAAACTATTCTTAAAAAAAGGTCAGATGAAAACGTGCTTACTTGCTCCCATTCTCTCAATCTCTCTCTTTCTCTCTCTGTCCTCTCTCTTCTCATTCTCCTCCCTACTTTTTCTCTCCCTTCTTCCCTCCTTCCTTTCCCTCTATTGAACTAAATTTTCTATTTTGGTTAAAGTTTGTTCTATAGTTCTGATATCTGTCTACATTAGCATGTTCACTGTTCCAGGGAAAGCATGTCCCTGAAAATCTCTGCTGGATATAAAACTTTTTGAGGCATAACTAATATGACAGAAAAATGAATTTCATTTAAGTGAACAATATATTCCTTGGCCTTCATGGGTCAAGGTTACAATGGAGGAAACTGCCTTGGTTTACAATCATTTGTCATCCATCCACAAAATCCTAGTTGGCCTAGGAAGCCTGTATGTACATAGGAATGCCTTTCTTTTTGATAGCATATTGTCTTTGGAAACAAAACAGAAATAACAAAGAGACGACAAATTATAGTTTAGATCAGCTGGCTTAGTTTGTTATCATAAATAGAAGACATAGTAAAGTGATTACTAAATTAACAGGTTTTTTAAAAATATATTAACTAAATCAGAAATGCCATCAAGATGAGTGGTAGTCTCCTGGTCAAAGGGGATTGAGGATTTCACCACGAATTGACCCTAAGTTCTGGGGTTATTGTCTAAACCATTGTTGACTGCCTGACTGGGAACATTTCAACCCTGTCACATAAATTTACTACACGATCCTGACTCCCTAATAAATGCCATTGCTTTCTCCATCTCTTGCCCCTGCAAAGAAGGGATCTGTTTTCTTATAAATCTTTGTTTCCTACATTTCCTGTCAGGGAAAATTGAAGCTATGAGTGTCACATACCAAGCATATTAGTACATAAAACTGGCATAGGAACAGCAAAATATTACCATCAGCCCCCGCTTTTCACTATTTTTCACTCATTCATCCATTCATTATTCAACTGCATCCTGAGTCCCTTCAATGCACCAGGCATTGTGCTAGGATCAGAAAAACAGATGATTAAAAAATGAAAGCCAACAAATTATACTCCGGGAAACTTTAAAGTGATGTTATTTTTCTGAAAATGTGTGGAAGAATAGACAAAAGATAAAGCAACCCTTCCAAAGTAGTCTAGGAAGTTTTCAACAAATTTCAATCCATTTGGCAATTTATCTGTCTACTGAAAAACAATTGGGTATTTTCTTAGATTTAAAACAAAATTATAAGGACATTGTAGCTAGAGAGAATAATATGACAAGGTCCTTATATTCTTGTGTAAGCAGTTGAGATGTAGTTATTTTGAAGGCAACTAGGAGTTAACAATGACATTTGAAGCTGGAAAGTTCTATGATCATCTTTATTTAATCAGAAGATAAGTCTGGTGACAGTAATGGTGGGTATTGGGAGGAACCAAGTAGAAGCCTATGCATATTACCAAAAGTTGGACAATAACAACGAGCATGCCACATTTGAAAGGTGTTGTGCAATAGTTGCTATGATTGTAATTTCTTGTGGAGCGTGAGAGCAAAGATTCAAAAGTGTCTGCGTGTGTGTGCTTAGGATGCTATTAGCTTAGAATAAACAAAAAGAGCATGTAGGAGGAGAATGAAAATATAAAGAGTTCAGTTTTTTTGTTTTTGTTTTTTAATGCCAACTATTTGTTGTGTGTGCTACACTCCGGTAAAAAACACTCAATTTGCAAAAATACTTGGATGTGTGAGTACAGCAGCCAGGAGGAAATTTGCGTTTGGAGGTGTCATGTGGAATTGTGAGTCTTACGTAAAGGAGTTGTAACCACTGATTTATATGATGTAACTTAGGAAAGTAGCAGAGATTTGAAACAATAAAGGACCCAAGAGGGACTTCTAGGGAATACGGACTTACAATGAGAGGGCAGAGGAGGAAGTAGGACAAATTAAACAGAAAGACCAGTGGTTCTGAATATAGAAGGGCACACAGGACAGCAAAGAAAAGACAACAGTCAGAAAGCAGTACATGTCATTGGTTTGCCAGTTAATGGGTCACTTATGACATTAATGAAAAGTGTTTCAGTAGAGTGATGGGGAAAGAGGCCAATGATGGGCTGAGAAGTAAATGGTAGTTAAGAGAACACAGACATCAAACACTTACCATATTACAGGCTACCAATGTGGGACACGAGATCACACAGGCTGACTTGGTCTGTGGGTAAAAAACAGGCTCACCTGTGTCTGTGGCTGCTTCTGCTCCCATCATCTATCGTAGCCCCACATTTGGAGCCATGCCTGGCATGGGGGAAACCGAGGAGAGAGAACAGGAGGGGATCAGTTAATGTGTGTTTCACTTTCATAACGAGCTCCTACGTAGGGTTTTTGATGTTATTTCCAAAGTTGAACTACAATCAGAGAGAGACACTGACGGGACTGAAGGAAATGATATTTTAAAACTGCATCCCAATACTCACCCCATTATCATTGTACACCATGAATTATTACTTTTTATAAACCTTATGATTAACTCGTAGATCCCAGAATTATCTTGCGTTATTATTAATAAGCTCGAAGTATCATTTGTTAATAATGCTATTTCTTTTTATATTTAAGAGTATTATGAGATAAAATAACATACACACCACCTAGTAATATGGAAATTAATATCAAAAGAAACAGCTAAAGCACTTTGAAAAAGCAAATCGTTGCTTCTGAGGAATAGAACTAGTGGGTGTGATGGTACATAGGAATACTATTTAATGATTTTCACCCTGAGCCTTTTAGCATTTTTTAAAACCCAAGTGATAAAAAATACAATTGACATGATTGTAATTGAAGGCTGGAAATAATACATAAAAATTATAATTGCTTAACTATTAAGGTGTTAAATCTCTGGATAATTACAATGTTTTCCTCAACTTTTTTCCAGTATTACATAACTCATGTAATTTACCAATAAATCTTTATAGACAAAAACAAAAAAGTATCATTTGTATTACACACTTTTGAAACTATGTTTTGGCAATAAAAAAATAAATAAGTAGGGATCCAGGCATGGTGGTGCACCATGCATATAGTGCCAGCTACTCAGGAGACCAAGGGAGGAGGATCACAAGCCCAGGAGTTTAAGGCCAGCCTGGGTGACTTAGCAAGACCTCCTCTCTTAAAAAAAAAAAAGAAAAAGAAAATAGTAGAGGTGGAGGTGTAGAGGACTAGGAACCACCAAAAGATAAATAAAATGTGTTTCTCAGAGAGGCTCTGACCTCAATCTTCTGATAATTTTATTCCCCCAAATATTTCTTTGTACCCCTAGAGATGTTCTGCATTTATAGGCCAGTCCACTACAGCTGCTATATGATTACTGCTTTTTATTCCCTCATCTCCTGATTTCTCTTCTTTTATTCTGAACACCTTTTGGGCCTCAGGGCATGGTCATTGCTTCTTCCAAACAGTGCTGACTAATCCTTCCACTAGAATTTTCACCAGACACAGGTGTCTGTGCAATTTTCTATATCCCATCTTCTTTCTTGGAGCCCTGGTGTAGCTCTAAAGCATCCAAACTGGAAAGTGTGGGAGTTGGAAAGGACATCTCTTCCTCCTTTGAGTTTCCCTCTGTTAAGGGAGGTAGCAAGGGTTCTGCTACCCTCTTCTTCCTATCCAATACACACCACAGGATCCAGACATAGGACCTTAAAAGTTGGGCTGACAGGTAAATCCCAGAGGCACACATCGTGACATATTCAATATTGCCTTGACAGTCTAAGAACTGAAGTTTTCTTACTGGGCCAAGCAGATCATTTTTGTCCCTTCTCTTGGTATAAATCCTCCTCCAAATGGTTTGTTGAACCCTTGAAATTGTCCAACTCTGAGGCCAATGCTCCTGGCATCATCAACGGCTTTCATGCTCATCCCTCTCCCATGCAGGTCACTATAGTAATAATCATAGCAGTTAATACGTATTGACCTCCTGCTCTGTACCCAGCACTGTCATAAGTGATCTATTTGGCTTATTTCATTCAATTCTCATAAAATCTTATAAAATATTAAATCTCCACTCTTACAAATGTGAAAACTGCTTTTTAGAAAGTTATGTAAGTTTGCCAGCATTGCACAAAACCAGGCCTGGAACCAGAGCCCTACGTGTGCTGGGCTCCAAAACCCAAACTCTTGTCACCATGTCACTCTCTAAGTGCCATCAAGGCAAGTGCTCTGTCTGCATCACTTTCCACTGCACCTGCAATTCCTGGTGCTAGAAATGGCACAGGGTGGGTGGGAGTATCGATTAAGATTTGTTGAATGAATGAATAATGTTGGGAAATAAATTTCTCCCTGCAGCACCATTCATAATTGACTTTGGAATTTGCTTTGGGATGCAGGCTCAGACATATTTATGAACCTCCAGCTAATCAATAATTTAGTACTTAGTCATCATAATATATATATAGTCTTATTCTGCTGGGTTTGTGAAAGAGACAAAGAAAAAGAAACACAATCCCTAACCTCTTGGGGTTTATTTGTGTATAGTAAAACAAAAACATATATACTTAGCCAGAGCTTCTTGTTACCAAACCCCAAGTAGAACCTACAGGTCCAGGGAGCAGTGAGATGCAGTCAGTAGTGGTCACCCTCCCAGGCCACAGAGCAGGGCACAGCTGTGCTGAGAAGAATCTGGAACAGGGGGAGCATTTCAAAATAGCCAGCACAGTATCATAAAAAATTCACCGGGCAATGACTAACGATCTCTAGTTCAAACTCCTTCTTTTTGACTCCAGGGAATAGTTTACCCAAACCAAACTATCGACTTTTGAAGTTCCAGTGGATGTGTAATGAGCTCCTGATCAAAGATCTCCTCAGTCCAGTAATCAAGACACTCTGCCAGTGCTCCCAGCCTTATTGACAGTGGCCACAGAGACCAAAATACACTCACCCAATGTGTCGAATATCTTCAATTTGCTCCTTCAGTTCTACTGCTTGCGCTTCTCCATCCTGCTCTGCCCTGGGAAGCTGACCTACGTGGGCCGTGCCAACAGTATCAACAGGCCCCCTTGTCTTTGGCTTCAGGTTGGTTCTTCTGATGAAAAGCAACTGCAGGAGTTTTGAGAGAAAAAAAGAGAGTAAATTCGGGACATAAATTACCCTGTGCTCGCTCGCTCTCTCTCTTCTGCAGCCCCACTAGTTGAACCTTGCCCTGGTGTCATGTAGAGTAATCTCTGTCTCCTCCCACCCTGTCCAGAGACAACCCTTTTAGCGGGTGGTCATGTTGCCCCTGTCACTTTCCCCTGAGCACTGCCCCATCCAGTGTTGCTTCTCTATGCTCTGTCCAGACCTTTGGGAATGTTCTCGTTAGTAAACCGTCGTCAAAAGACCCAATATGAGGTATATGAGTCTGTTTCCTGTTAGGACCCTGCCTGACTGACAAATGAATACTACAGAGATATGCTTTATTGAGAGAAGGGAAAAGAAATACTCTGTTCACAGGAAATGAAAACAGACTTTTAAATGTTTGAGAAACCACTCTTTATGAAGCCATAAATTAAGGACTAAAGCCACTGGCACTGTTAAATCCTAGACACGTCTTCACACAGAGGGTCATACCACGTGAAAACCAGAAACAAAATTCTGAAGCATTCTTTTTCCCTGGCCCTGGAATCTCATGCTTTATCCTGCCTTACTTTCTGAAACGGGGGGAAAAAAAGTCTTCACTTTTTCTTGAGTGCCACTACAATCACGCACTGAGAAGACTAATGAAAGATTATGCACACGCTGATCCACAGCCTCCTAAGACTAATAGAAATCACATGCCATTCATTACACACAAGCACTGTCTCAAGAGTATTCTGAGGAGTTATCTGCAGGAATGTTGTGACCAGAGGGTGAAGGCTTACAACAGCCTGTGGAGATGCAAGTTGGAATGAGTGAGACGTGCAGGGACCAAAAAATGTGGGAACTAGGAAATTGCACTAGTAAATCACCAAGAAATGGAAGAAATGCTATAAAAATGATGGCCAAGTCCAGGGATATTCACTGTTCTCTGGGGTGCTGATTTTAAATTTTGCCCTGCAAATTCAGCAATTCTTAGCATTCTTTGATATGTTTATAATTATTTCTTTATTACACATTCCATATAGTGTACATTTAACCAGATGTTTTCTCCATCCAAAGAGACAACTATCTTCTACAGTCTCCCTACAGTGACTCAGTGGAATTCAGCCAGGTGAGAAGAAAAGGTTTATATATTCATCCTGATTCGACTGTGCTCCTCACACCCTAGGCAAGCGCTGCATGCTCACTGATTTGCTGTTTCTACGTCTTAATGGAAATGACTGTTGTCTGGAGAAGTTTTAAGAAAAGTACATTTAGGTGACCTATGTAAACACTGAGACTGCTTTGGATGGGCAATGATTTCATGGTGGGGAAGAGAACTCAGGAGTTGTTTCGTTCTGGTTATAACAAAGACAGCTTAAGGAAAACAATCTGTACTGATAACTAGTCAGGGACTAAATCACTCTCAGGAACACTGAAAAGCATTTTCACAGTTCAGAGCTCTGTTAAAATATCAATAACAAGTCACTATCTAGGAAAATGGAGGCAACACACTCACAGATTGGTTGAAGTTGGAAAACTAGAGTTTACTGAGTTTGATTCATTAGAGATCTAATGTGGTTCTTAATGAAGTTATAACCATAGCCACGACAAATCTCATGCTAACTAAGGTCATTTAACTATGTCGTATGGTAAATCCCAAGTTATGAAATTTTCTCTTCAATTTTAACATATACTTTTAAATATTTATTTAAGTCCTGCATAGCCATTGTACTTATTTTATTCCTATTTTTTAATGTCACTTAGGCTAAGTGACTTGGCCAGGAACACAAAGCCAGTGAGTGGCAGAGACAAAATTCAAAGCCAAGTCTTTCAAATCTAAATTATGTCCCATTTCATCACATCGGCTCTTTCTCCTTTATGTTGCAGTGCTTTCCACATTTCGGAGAACTCAAGCCCTCAATCCAGATACATAAGTTCAACACAATCATAGGCAAAGAAAAACCTCATGACTCTACTCTCCAGGATGTCACTAGAACCTGCTGATTAAGAGAGGAATCTAACATGTAAAGAGCTACCATTTCACTCTTTTTCCCCTCCGCTTCTTTTCTCATGCAACTCAAATTTTTGTGGCCTAAGTCTAAATCTGCTCTTGGAAATAAAATATTATTCCTGCACTTTAAACATGTAGGGAGATAATGAAATGAGAACTTGGAATATAAGGCCCAGATCCATGCTATTCACTGTTTCAAAAGTTCAATTGGCCTCTTAGCTACTGGCTTCACCGTGTTCAGACGCCTTCTACAGAGATAGATGGTCCATCGAGTAGTCATCTATTGCTGGCTATGGCTTGTCATTATGATTCCCCTGGGCAAAATGCATTCTCAAAGTGCCTCTTCCCTTCTAATTCTTCCTAGCAAATGTGTAAGTGGGTAGTTTTATCTGCCCACTTGCCACTAGAGTATCATCATATTCTATAATCTCTGAGTCCCAAGAGAACTCAGAAATCTCAACATTGTAGTAGGCATTGAGCCAAGGCAAAAAAGGAACCAGCAGAGGCACTAGGAGAAAAAGACAAGATAGGAAGGGCCATTTTATGATGTGCAGCTCATCTCTAAGACCTTTAACACTCCAATGAGAGTTTAAGTCCATCAGTGTTCTTTCTGCTTACTTGTAGGAATGGGACAAGAACAAGGAGGTGTTCTCATAACCTCTTATAGCTAAAGGAAACTGGTATCAAAATTAAAAAGGATAGAAGCATCAAGAGGGAACACAACAGTGCAATCCAGTAAAATGTTGGGTCCTCCTTCAAGTTTTTAGTCACTCAAATTTACAAGAATAGATAGTCTCATCACTTGGAAAAACAGAACTCCATGAATATGCTGAAACATAAGGACATCATTTTTGATAATGATGCAGTTCCTTCTTTTTTCTAGCTTTTGACACTTAGAGAATGGATTATTTATGAAAGACTAAGGACAAAGGATAAACAAAAAACTTAAGATGAATTTCTAATCAAAAGCTAAGACTCTCAGATGAGGAGATAGATTCACAAATAAGTAGTAGAAGAGAAAAGTCAATGGTCTCTTTGAAATGAGGACATAGTAAGGTCAGCTGTTGATTTTTTTTTTTTCCGCTTAAAAGTGTCTTCAGACAGATGTAAGTGCTTTTAGCCTCCAGTGCTAAGGGTTTTTATTAATTCTCAGGACTTTGGAAAATAAAAGTTCAACTCAAATACAAAGGGCAATGGCCAAATGCCATGAAATTAAGGTTAAAGTGTTTGGGGCATCGGTTGAAAAATTACACTTAAGACATTAATAAATAACTGCTCCTCTAAGGAATATCGGAGGATATCTTTATCCTCAAACGCATCCAGGCCTGTGTGTATACATAAATACAGCATGAATGTGAAAGATTTGTGGATATGGATACTATCCAGGAAAACTTATGTGCAGATCCTCTGTTGGCAGTGTTTCCCACCCCAAAAGCATTTCTGAAAGTCTCAGAAAATGGTGACACAAGAAACTCCAAAGAAATTGTACTAGTTTCATGCCATGCATTCATTAGGTGTCATGGGCCATGAAAATAAGCAAAATCCTTTCTCCACTGCAGTGTCCCTCTTTTCTAACCATTAACTTCTTAAATACAGTAAGCCTTAAGTACTTTCCTACTATGCTATTAGCTTTCCAGTTAAATATAGTTTGGGAAGTATATGTGTCAAAAGCTAGAAAAAAGAAGGAACTTTATCATTATCCAAAATGGTATCCTTATATTTCACCATGTTTGTAGAGTTCTGTTTTTCCAGTTGGTAAGACTGTTATCAAAGTCAAGCTCAAAGGAAAAATATTTTATAGACACTTCTTTTTATCTTACAATTATTTAAAAAAAAAACATTTATTGACGTTTCCCCTGCCCTAAAAGTAATTCATGTTTATTTTTTTAATTTGAAAAATATTATACAACCTAATGAAACAAATTATATGATCTACAATTGCATCACTTATTGATTATCAGTAGTAATATTTGTTATACTTCCTTTCTGTGTGTTTTTTCTTGTATGTTTACTCAGTAGATTTTGCTTCCCCAGCTTGAGATATCAAATGAGGTTCACAATCTTTTTACATGATCATATTACCCAGCCACCCAAGCAGAGACTTCAGACCCATTCTAGATTTCATACTTTGCCTCAAACACCACTCACTTTCAATATGTCATCAAATACCATAGATTCTATTGCCTTTCCACCTATTGCATCTCATTTTTCCCTCTCCAGCCATAATGCTACTGTCCTGATTCAATCTATATCATCTCTCAGCTTGGCTCTGGAACTCAACCTAATTTATGTCTCTTATCTGATGTATGAAGTGATCCATCCTCTCCTCCATTTACTAGTCTTTACTCTGGCTGTGTCCACTCCTCTCTCCTTCCCTTTATGCCCCAGTCTAAGATGCTTTCATTTCTCCAAACCACCAAGCTAATTCATATCCTGCTTAATGCCTTTGCTCACTCTAATCCTCTGCCAAGGATACCCTCATCATCATTTCCTCTCTGAAATTCTTTCTTGCTTTTCCTATCACTTTCCAGGTAGAAAAACTATATCCTCCTTTGTGCCTCACATTACTTGATACTTCTGTCAAGGTCTGCCTTTACCTTTTACATGTTTGTCTCCATGTCCTCAAACTCCACTTCTTGATGTCAGGACCATGTATTACTCACCTGTGTGTTCCCAGGATCTAGAGTTCAAACCCCAATGCAAAAGAAATGTTCAAAAAATTCTTAACATAAATTTAAAAATCACAGGGAAGAGTAGTGATCTGATTTGTTGGTAAATACCAGCCAAACATTTAAGCTGACTGTCACTTGGACAAACGTTCTTACTGTTCCTCTGCCACCTTCACTCTACATGTATCCATTTATGACTTTGTTGAACAACCACAAATGAAGGGCAAATTCAGCCTATTTAAAAATCCCCTTAAAATGACAATTTATAAAATGCTGTAAAGAGATGAAACTCAGCAAACACTAAAAAGCCATTATGAGAAAATTGTCATGCACTAAATCTGCTCAGGATAGCGGGGAGCTTAACTGATAGTCACATTTGTTTTGGGATGTTTGCCTAGAAATGTTCTTATAATAAATGTACTAAATAAGATGCATAATTTAGCTCCTTCTCTGTGGCCTGCTGGCCAGCTGCCAGCTCCATGCTCCTGCTCCACCTCTCCCCTTCACTCTTCCCTTGATCTCTCACCATCTCTCTCTGGGGTTTGACTCCACACCAAGGTTACCTGCAGGCCTGCTACAGTCTCACTGAAAGCCATCACAGTTGTGCCTGATGACTTCATTTCTCCCCCAATGGCTCAATTTATGTCCTCCTTTGGAATGAGTAGAGGGAAAGTTCTCTTCAGGATGACTTTTGTCACGCTGTATTACAACCACACTGGCAGAGAGTAAAATGAAAGAAAGAGAACTCTTGCCTTTATTGGATAGATGGAAAATAGGAGATTCTCTAAGTCTTCCCCTGCTCATCACCATGGGATTTGTTAAGGTTCCACTTTCCCTTGAAAGCTGTCATAGTCAGTGTTTAAGCTTTCTATTCTTGCTCTGACACAGCCCCAAGTAAAACTCAAAAAGCCAAGACTTAGAGGACATTGCTTCAAGGTAGACTATTGAAAATGTCTTTTCTATTTGGTGGGTAGTTTAACCCTCTTGACCTTACCTTTTTATCTTTAAAAAAATAAAAACTATAAAATAATCATTGCCAACCCATTTGGAAATGTATAACCCTCTGCCTCCACCACCACACACAGTTACTTGACTTCCTTACAAGATCAATGTACCAGAATAGTTCCAAACATTGTTCTCATTTTTCTTTCTAGTTGAGGGAGTGTGTATTCTTTGAGTAAGGCAACTATGAGAGTCTCTTATCTTTTCTTCCTGTATCACTCATTACAATCTCTATTTCATGGAAGTAATGGGCTTGGAATGTTAGTCATAGCCTAAATCTAGGATAACTTCTGGGGAATAATTTCTTACAGTTCTGCCAAATGAATTTCTTATCTGGTTAAGATAATTGGGCTCAAGAGTCTGAAATTCTATGAAGCCTGGCTAGAATACTGATATATTCTCATTTAATGAAAACTAACATTAAGAATTGTCACTTATGATAAAAAGTGTTTTACATGCTTTAGATAACTCAATCCTTACAGGAACTTTATGAAGAAAACCCTATTGTTATTGGCATTTTGCAGTTGAGGAAACCGAATCATAGCACCTGTGGGACCTTCGCCATATAACTTTGCCTCTTTGAGTTCCAGAGCTAGGACTCAAGCCTAGGTTTGTCTCTCTCAAAGCCCATTCTCTTAATCACACCAGCTTCCCTTCACACCTAAGTCATGGCTAGCTTTAACAACCAGGAGTGTAAAGACAGAGCCTTCCCCCAGAAACTGAATTGTAATGAGCAGGATCAACTCAGTGCCTGTTAGAGTATAGTACTTGTTTCTCCAGGACTGTGAATCTTCACATCCATCTCTCCTCACTGGATTACAACACAGCCTTGGCTTGCCGTGATTCCTTTTCCAGCTGCTAACCTTGTGCACTGTGGCACTGCACGCTGTCTGGCTGTCCCATTGAGAGGAGGCTGTGCAGAGCGTGGCATCTGACAAAACATAGGTCATTTCTCTGAATGAGCATTATTCATTTCTGTCGGTTAAATTCAGAGGCAGCCGCCTGCATTTCTCTCACTGGGCTGCTAACAGGAACTGCAGAGCATGAGGAGACATTTTAAAAATCAAAATGCTATGCTTAATTCCATGTTGAGAAGGACATGTCAATTCATCTCGGGGAGACCTCATGGGGCAGGAATTTTGTAAACACACTCCAGTGGTCCTTGTGCCCTAATTTAAAATATCTCTGTTCTGTTTTATACCAGGCACTTTCTTTTTTTGTTCCTGAACCAAACTCGTAGTTTTTAGGCAGTAGAGAGAAGAGGAAAGGCATAACCATTTTATATTTATTCTTCCCTGAACTATAATCAGTCTCAATCTTAAAGCCTCCCAAAGTTGGAGACAGTCAGGGTAGAGGACAAGTCTCCAAAATACAATTGCTTCCTTTTCATAAAATATTGCTTTGTCATTTACTAAACCTATTTTTATCCCTTGCATTTTCCATATGAATTTTAGAATCGGCTTCTCAATTTCTACAAAAAAGGAAATGTATTGAATGTGCATAAATGTGTTCCTAAAACTGAAAAACCTCAGTTGACCTATCTCACATTCTCTAATTCTTTCTTCTTCCAGCACCAATCTGCTGTTGAGTCTCTCTAGCATTTTTAAAATTTAAGTTACTGTTCTTTTCAACTCTGGGATTAGTATTTGGCATTTTAAAAATAATTTCTATCCTTTATTGATATTCTTTTCCTGATGAGACATTCATTGTTCCACACTTTCCATTAGTTCTTTATGTATGGCTTTCTTTAATTCTTTGAATATATTTAAAGTAACTGATTTAAAGTCTATACAGTAAATCCAAAAAATAGGCTTGTTCAGGGACTATTTCCATTGAATGCTTTGTTTGCTTATTTGTTTTTTGGGGGGTGTCTCACAAATTTTTATTGAAAACTAGACATTTTAAATAATGTAATGTGAAAATTCTGGACATTATATTCCACCCCTTTCCAGCATTTATTGTTGTTGTCGTTCTTGCTTTTTGTTTGTTTAGTGACTTTCCTGGATTAATTCTCAAAAGTCTTTACTCACTATAGTGTGAAACCAATGAAGTCTCTATTTGGTTATCTTAGTGGTTAGCCAATGATTGAACAGAATTTTTTTGTTTCTTAAATACAGTGAACCAATAAGTCTTGCACACTTTGCTTTATTGTATGTCAAGGCATACCATCAATTCTCTAGCAGTACATAATTCTGCTTTAGGCTTCCTCAATTGCTTTGAAGACCCTCGAGGTCAGCCAGAGTTAGCTATTAGGGTCTTTTAACATCATACCTAGGCAAGCACACACTCTTGCAGGTGTGGTGGCTTTCTAGTTCCCTAAGGATATATTTGAGTTTTTCAAAGCCTCCTATGAACATTTAATTCCCCAGATTTTCCTTTTAAGATTTTGGGCCAGCTGTTTGTTTGCATCAATTGTTATAGCTACTTTAAGCAACTGCAACATTAAACAATTGCCACTGATTGATTTTGCCAAATGTCCTGGAAATAGGACTTGTCTCATTGAGTGAGCTATGATTTGGGTCAAATAACCACAAACTCTGCAAATAAAGACAAGCCCAGCAATCTGTCAAATATGTCAAATAGTAATGATTCTCTGGAGGTGGAGCTTTTTACAAAGCTCCAAACTTGTTCCGCTCTTTCCAGTGTCTGCTACGCTGCTAATTTTCACATTTATCATAATTCTGAGGCTGCTATTTTTCAAGGGTACCATGGAGTAATCTTTTACTGCTACTGTCCTTCTTTTCTGAAGATTTGGCCAACACTCGTCCAAATAGCTATTCAAAGGCATCTGCCATACAAACTTTCAATTTCTAAATAAGAAATATTCAGCTTAAAAAAACTGTTTATGCATTATATTCACTCAAGCCTCCATAAAAGTCTCAGCTATCTCCAGCCAAGTTAAACTTACTACGTTCAATTTATTTTTGTAAGCTGTATGAACTGTTTTAAAATTCTTATTCATCAACTTCCGTAGCATGTATTCTAATTATGGTATGAATAATGTACTTTCAAACTTTAAACTAGTTTTCTTGAATGTCCAGTGCTTAAATTTGAGGGAATAACATGATATCTTAGAAAATAGTATGTGTTATGCTCTCTTTTTGAAAATAAATATAATTTAGTCTACATATAAATACAGTTTTTAGTACACCTATACTTCTTCCAATTCATTGTTAAGTGACCCTTTACCACCCGAAATTAAAAATTGGATGAAATGGTATTTTAACAGTATTTTAAAACACCACTATGATGTTAAATGATAATTAAGCTTTCCTCAAAATAAACTTAAATTTAAAACATAAAGAAAATATGTCATTGCTTACTCCCAGTTGAAGCATAGTTGAAAGATACATAACTTTTATAATGTTCAGTAACAGAATCCTTGACCCTTGATAGTACACATGGTCATCTGAAATAGTATTACATTTTTTTAGCCTTCTTTGCTGGAAAATGACACACAAGCAAAAGAGATATCTGCAACTTCTGGGTAATAGCCTTACTGGGATGTGAGGGTAGGGTTGGCATAATCATCCTCACTCCTTCCCAGTAGATGGACTATAGATACAAACCCTGGAGTTCTAACGACAATTAGATCATGAGATAACCTTGGGAATACAAACTACATGTCCTTCAGAGCCACAAAAGCCCAGGTTCCTGACACCATGGAACTACCATAATCACTCCCATCCAACTACCAACCTCAAAACCTTTACATGACAGAGAAATAAATGCCTGTCTCAGGGGTTTGCAATCACTCCTAGATAAATCTACTTTTACCTAGTATAGCAATTTGCAAGGCTTAAAACCTACCTTTCTGAGCTAGTGACGCTATTAAATACATCATAGAAATTCAGTTAAGTTACTCATTGATCAGTCCTGCTCAGTCAGAACATGCTTGGAGAGACTCTCTGTAATTTAATAAAGTGGATATTCTGAGATAGAACTCTTTCTCCAAACACTAAGGTACCCTCACACCAGTTAATTTATTATAAAATTGAAGCTGGCCTTCTTTGTGCCTTCAATCAGTTTTTCAAGATTGTGAATATTCATGCACTAAGGATTTGTGTCTCTTTTGCCAGGTAATGTTGTTTGTCCCCGTTATATATTATTTTTTCATTACAGAATTCAACACTCACAGTGTCTGAAAGGTCTCTCCTGATTTCCCTAGGTGGAATCCACTACCACAGATCTGCATTCCATAGCATATTATAAACAACTCCTATCATTGTATTTAATACATTATAATTATATTTGGTGTTTAAGCATGTTATTTACTATGCTGTAAACATCTCAAAAGAAGTGACAGCGGTCCATTCATTTTTATGTGTTTCAACACTTCACACAGAGTGTGAAGGCTCTATTGTAGGCTCTATTGGTTTTCTATTACTATATAACAAAAGACCACAAATTTAGTGGCTTAAACACCACCCAGGTACTACCTTACACTTTCCATGGGTCAGAAATCCAGGTGAGTGCTTATGGTCTCACAGGCCAAAATGAAGGTGTCAGCAAGTCTAGGGATGAATCCGCTTTCAATTCCATTCAGATAGTTGTCAGAATTCAGTTCTTTGTATTTGCAGGGCTCACAGGTCATCATTTCCTTGCTGGCTGTCAGCAGGGGCCACTCTAAGCTTCCAGAGGTTGCCTACATTTATCATCATGTGGCCCTTCTGTCCACAAGCCAGCTGTGGTGCCTCAAATCTTTCTCGTGCTTTGACTCTGTCTGGCTTCCCTTTCTACCACCAACTAGAAGAAAATCTCTCCCTTCCTAAAGCGCTCACACAACTAGATTAGACCCACCCAGCTATCTCCCTTTTGCCTTATAATACAACATAATTACAGGAGTGCCATTTCATCATTTTCACAGGTTCCACACACACTCAAAAAAGAGGAGATTGTGGAGGTGAAAGGATGTTGGGGGCATTTTTAGAATTTTGCCTACCATGTAGACATAAAAAAATGTATTTAATAAGATGACCTTTCATATATTGAATTTTCTTAGCATGTAGAGATTTAAAATGCTATTGTTTTAAATTTTGTGTTAATTTTTCAGTTCCAAACAGCCACAAGCACATGGACAATTTCACTTTATAGTATGTTCAGTGTTCAAGTATCAAGGCCTTAGAAGTTTAAGTGACATGTCAAATTGAATCAATAAGAAAGAAAAAAAATTAAACAAAGCTAAGAATAAACCACATAAGGTCCTAACAACCCATTTCCTAGGGCCATTGATGATTATTCACCCTATATGCAAATAACTAAGACGGTTACATGACCTTTCTAGGACAAAGAAAACCTCCTCCAAGGAGAAATTCTGTCCTTGCCTCTACAGAGAGCAGCTGGCACCTTTTCATCATATAATATAATTCTCATCATATTACGAGGCCTGTCTAGAAAGTATCCAGCCATTGTTGATATAATGAGAACCTATTACATGGCTGGATACTTTCCAGACAGCCCTTGAAAACTAACAACAACAACACTGTAAATGGACAAAAAATGAAAAACAGTAAACAGTAGTGATAATTATGTAGATGAGGTATGATTAGAGAAAGATAATTTGGATATATTTAGATATTTGCATCTGAGATCAATGGCATTTTAAATATAAGAAACTAAGTGTTTTGATCTCTCATTTATAAATACACAGAAAGAATATAAGAGAAGTAATCTGTCTACCACAGAGAATGAACCTAGACCTCTTTCCATCAAGGTCAACCTAATTTTCCTGCCAATTCATTTTTACTTCTGTCTACCATTCCTTGCAGCTGGACCTTTTGGCCTTGCTCGTTTCCTGGCATACTCAGATAAGAAGAAGGTGTTGTGTTCCACTGGTCTGTGTCCCTGCACTTGTGCCAGTACCAGGCTGTTTTAAGAACCACAACCTTGTAGTATAGTTTGAAGTCTGGCAAATTAATACCTCCCATTTTGTTTTTATTGATTAAAATTGCTTTTGCTATACGGGGTCTTCTCTGATTCCCTACAAAGTATATAATTATTTTCTCTACGTCTGTGAAAAATGATGTTGGTAGTTTAATAGGGATTGCATTGACTCTGTAAATCACTTTGGGTAGTGCAGACATTTTAACAATGTTGATTCTTCCGATCCACGAGCATGGTATAGTTTTCTACCAATTTGCAAGTTCTGCTCTTTCTTTTCTCAGTGTTTCATAGTTTTCCTTATAGAAGTCCTTTACCTCTTTAGTTAGGTATATTCCTAGATATTTTATTTTCTTTGTTGCTATTTTGAAGGGTATTGAGTCTTCAATTTGGTTCTCCGATTGACTGTTATTGGCATATATAAATGCCTCTGATTTGTGTATATTGATTTTGTAGCCTGAGACTTTGCTATATTCGTTAATCAATTCCAGGAGTCTCATGGTTGAATCCTGGGGGTTTTCCAGATAAAACATCATATCACAACAGAAAATCCAAATATAAAACCATCCTTATATAGATACCTAATTTTTGACAAAGCAGGCAAGAACATACTCTGGGGACAAGAATCCCTATTCAATAAATGGTGCTGGGAAAATTGGTTAGCCACATGTAGAAGACTGAAACAGGACCCACAGCTTTCACTTCTCACAAAAATCAAATCACGGTGGATAACAGACTTAAACCTTAGTTGTGAAACGATTAGAATTCTAGAAGAAAATGTAGGAAAGACTCTTACAGACACTGGCCTAGGCAAAGAATTTATGAACAGACCCCTAAGGCAATCACAGCAACAACAAAAATAAATGAATGGGACATGATTAAATTAAAAAGCTTCTGCACAGCCAAAGAACAGTCACGAGAATAAACAGATCTCCTAGAGAATGGGAAAAAATTTTTGCATACTACATATCAGATAAAGGACTGATAACAAGAATCTATTTAGAACTCAGGAAAATCAGCAAGAAAAAATCAAACAACCCTATCAAAAAGTGGGCAAATGACATGAATAGAAATTTCTCAAAAGAAGATATAAGAATGGCTAACAAACATATGAAAAAATGCTCAACATCTCTAATCATTAGGGAAATGCAAATCAAAACCACAATGAGATATCACTTAACTCCAGTGAGAATGGCCTTTATCAAAAAATCCCAGAACACCACATGTTGGCGTGGATGTGGAGAGACAGGAACACTTATATACTGCTGGTGGGACTGCAAACTAGTGCAACCCCTGTGGAAAGCATTATGGAGATATCTTAAACAGATTCAAGTAGACCTACCATTTGATCCAGAAATCCCATTATTGGGCATATACCCAAAGGAAAAAAGGTAATTCTATAACAAAGACACATGTACCCGAATGTTTATAGCAGCACAATTCACAATAGCAAAGATGTCGAAACAACCCAAATGCCCATCAATACATGATTGGATTAGTAAACTGTGGTATATGTATACCATGGAATATTACTCAGCTATAAGAAATAATGAAGATACGACATCTCCATGGTTCTCCTGAAGAGAGTTGGAACCCATTATATTAAGTGAAGTATCCCAAGAATGGAAAAATAAGCATCACATGTACTCACCAGAAAATTGGTTTCCCTGATCATCACCTAAATTCACATCTGGGAACGACACCAATCGGACATCAGACTGAGGTGGGGGGTGGGGGGAGGGGATGGGTGTATACCTACACAATGAGTGCACTGCGCACCGTTTGGGGAATGGTAACGCTTGAAGGTGCTGACTCGGGGAGCGGGGGGTGTGAGGAGGGGATGGGTATATACCTACATGATGAGTGCAACGCGCACTGTCTGGGGAACGGACACGCCTGGAGCTTTGACTTGGGGGGACAGGCGGTACATGGGCAATGTATGTAACCTGAAATTCTGTATCCCCCATAATAAGATGAAATAAAAAAAAAAAAAGAAGGTGTTAACAACTTGGCATAAAGCACTCTTCTAACACAAGATACTGGTACCTCTAGACTTTCATTTTGCCTCTAAATCAAAGTTTCAGTCACCATGCATCTGTTTCTACAGATGACGTACTTGCTAGTACCCTAAGCCAGAGCCTGGGGACCAGTTACACATGGAAAGAACTCACCCATGTAATCATCTCCACTCCTGACTCTGTAGCACCTGCTTCCCATGTCTATTGGCTGCCCACCTTTCAGGGCTCTACTGAGACAACTCAGAATTCTGATGCCCATTTAAAATTACCATTATGCCTGCCTTGTGCTCTGGACATTGTGCCTGACTGTGGGTAGGCCATCCTTAGGCATGATCTCCTGTCAATGTCAAACTCCTTTCTTCTTTTCTTTCCAGGCAATTTTTTTTAAATGGCACTCAAATCTCAGAATGTTACACTTGCCTGTCAGGTACAAAATATGTGTTTAGGTAGGGTCATAATCCATACAATCTTTCAATAATTTCTCCAGGTAAATTCATTTATTGATGACTTGTATGTATCATGTTCCCTTTTCTAGAAACATAGAATTTTTTAAATATGATAAAAAATGATCTCTTGCTGTATTTTTAGAAATTTTAGCTTAAATCTAAATCTATATATACACACATATATAAGACATTAAATGTGTACATTGTATATCTACCAAATCCTTCCCTGCAAGAGAAAGCTAAGTGTGTGTGCTGTTTGAAAACATGGAATTCCATGGAATATGTGAATTACAAATCATGGCCCACATTGATCTAGCCTTATCAGCGTATATAGTTTCCTCCTTTCCCTCATGAAGATGCTACCCAGAATCCTGAAAGCAGATAGAATACCTCTTTGAAGAACTGCCTTTTCTGTATATATTCTGCCACCAGCCACGCCCACGGCTGCTTGTCCTACAGTCAGCTAGGATTGTCATTTTCCACAACATGATTTCAGTCTTCCCATGATAAATTGCAGCTCACCTAGCTTTTTCAATCTTTGCTCATTCCATGGAAAGAAGATTAATTTGTGGTTTTATAGCTGCCGCCATTTTTCCAGTTTTCTTATTCTTTTCCTGGATTGAACAGAAAGCCATTACATCTTCCCACTGGAAGCCTAGGTCCCAGATAATCCTCCAAAAATTTCTCTGTTCGCTCAGTTCTTGAGTTCTTTTTCTCCTCCTAGGGTTGTCATATACAACTGTAATGTTAAATATCTAAGGTATGCTTTGATTTTGCTGCATATCTACCAAGAATAACCCCCGCTAAAATAAAGTAAATGGGTGGCTTAAAAGACTTGATATGACCTGCAGGTATTGCTCCTATGTAAGTCACAAGTTTGACCTTGGGCATCTGTTGCTAGTTACTATAGTTTATGATCACTTAACAGATTTGCCACAGATCACATAGGTCAGAAGCTACAAACCAGAGATGGATTTAAAGTTAAACACACTGTCCCCTGCATGAATATCCACACTCATCACTATAATATATTCTAATCACTGTAATGACACACAGAAAAGAAGAAATAAAGATCTTCACCTCTATTAAAGCATTTTGTCTGGCACCTGGATAAGAATATGCTTCTTGTAATCTTTTCCCCCAAGTCTCTCATTATTTCCCACTAGATACTATCATTTGGAGATGTTCCTGCTATTGTACATTTTCCTTAAGTTAACATCATTTATTACTATTACTTAAACTGTTTTAGGTCACCCTCAAACAATTCTTCTATCATAATATTTCCAATCCCTTCAAGGATTAAAGGATGGTTTTCACTCCCTTCAGCCACATATAATTTCTCCTAGCTCTGTTGGTTACTTCTTTAATACCAGTGTTATATTCTAATGTGTGAAAAAGGCCCCCTCTCAGTTAATAAGAAATTGGCTGCATTTATTTTCATATTCCAACTATGCTTCCTCTGTTTGGTCTTTAGGGGGCAGTTATTTTTGAAACTTGAAAAAAATTCTTCTTCTTTGAGTCACATCCAACTAGCTACTGAGAATCCAAAGGGAGGAAATGAAGATTCTGTTTCTCCACCTATGGAATTCAGCCTAATATGGCAGAGTATAAACAAAACATCTTGAGAAATATAAAGAGATGAGTGATTGAATGGTGATGTAAAAGTCATCCATCCATGCAGATTAGTTGTTTAGATACAACTGAAATCAAAACACTTACCAAATAATGCATTCTTACGCATTAGAACAAAAAGGGCATGCATCTTTTAGGATCAGATGGCAAAGTTCAAAAGTGCACAGAGTGTTGGTAAATCCATAAGTCTCATATTTAGCTCAGTTGAAAAAAATACAGAATGTTCTGAAATCAAATATGAACAGAAAAATTGAGAAACTGAACCAACTTTTTAATAAGCTATGTCAGCTTGTATTGATTCAACAAATAGACTCAGCACTTCTAATATATATTATGTTATGTACTCAAGTATTAGTGAAAATAATTCACAGCCATAAAACCTATTAAGGCTTTTCACTGACAAGGGCATCCTATGGAAAACTTTTAAAAAGAAAATAGCATGTGCTGCATTTTATAAAAAAATATTGTTGTAAGATTAGCAAAAAATCTTTACTCAAAAATCTACCCTCAGTTATCAATAGTTGAAAATAATTTTTAGTTTGCATCGTACATACTCACCCTAACCAATATGCATAAATCATTATGTTCTTTTGATAATTAATAGAAATAAATCAACATGAGTTTTCCTGCACACATTTCCTTTAGGCAGTTGATAGATGCTGTGTAATTTGGTTCAAATTTTAAAAAGCATGCCTGTAGGTCCATGTGAGATTGTGTACATGTATAAGCAAAACATCTTGCTTTTTCAAATTACTCCTTCAGTTTGGATAATGAGGTGGTTTTTCTAAATTATGTTACCCCAAAACTGAAGCTACCAATTTTCTTGTAAAGGAAATGTTAACCTTTTTAAATATGAACTACCAATCCCATTTTTTTTCAGTTTTATAGTAAAATACAATGTGCCAATTGGCAAAGTAGGTAATGGACTCCATTGTTTAATTTTTATTTATTGTCATAAATAATGTGATAGGTGCAAGTGAACTGAAATTTATAAAAAGTGCTTGTAAACAATGATATGTTATTCAAATAGAAGGTTTATTTGGGTTTCCTCCTGTTAGTTTCATGGACTATTAATGTATAAGGCTGCTAATTTTGGATATTTTGATTTTTTTCTAAAAATATTTATTAAGATGCTTAGCTATTTAAAAACTATGTCAATGAGAAAGGCAATTTTACCAACCCATACAATGTAGTGTGAGCTCATGAGAAGGTCACAGAATTGATGATATCCTAAGATGAGATATTTGTTTATTAGATTGGGATGCTTAGCAGAAAAGGGGTGATATACTGGATTAAATTTTTGTAAGAACACAATTTTTCAAGAAGAAAATAAACATTCAGTGCTCTTTTTGTTAATGTGTGGGTTTCTCCACATTCTGCCCTTTTTTTTTAAATCCATGATATAGATTTTGTAATTTTTCAAGAGTTAAGACTTTGCATCTTGGCCGGGCGCGGTGGCTCACGCCTGTAATCCTAGCACTCTGGGAGGCCGAGGCGGGTGGATTGCTCAAGGTCAGGAGTTCGAGACCAGCCTGAGCGAGACCCCGTCTCTACTAAAAATAGAAAGACATTATATGGACAACTAAAATTCTATATAGAAAAAATTAGCCGGGCATAGTGGCGCATGCCTGTAGTCCCAGCTACTCGGGAGGCTGAGGCAGTAGGATCGCTTAAGCCGAGGAGTCTGAGGTTGCTGTGAGCTAAGCTGACGCCACGGCACTCACTCTAGCCTGGGCAACAAAGTGAGACTCTGTCTCAAAAAAAAAAAAAAAAAAAAAAAAAAAAAAAGACTTTGCATCTTAATTTATGTGATTACCAAGAGAAACTAATCAGCAATCGGACAACTTTGTGGAAGTGATTTTATCAAGCTTAAGAGAGAAAAATTTAAGAGGAAACAGAATTCCATCACAAATATCTTTCAGTCAGTAGAAGCTCTTATTTAAAGTGGTCAGGCTTCCTGAAACACCTGAACAGTTATAAAAATCACGAATTAATTTTACTTACAATGGGAGGAGCTCAGGGCCATTTCAACTCTCAATCAGAATATCAACTCCTTTTCAGCCTCACCTAGTTGTTAGCTACAGAGTGTAGAACTGGAAGATTTTGATTATAGAGACAAAGTGTTTGAAACACCTGATTCTCTGTTCTATGCAAAGCAGCTTCTCATTCCTGAGCTCAAGCATAGCCACTTACACATTTTTGGGTGATGCCAATGCAGGTCTCTTGTCTGTGGATTTTCTACCACCAATGTCCATTGCCTAAAAAAAATTCAAAATGGTGAATATGAAATATGCATATATTACTAAAAAAAAAAATCCCACCGTAAGTTTGTCATAAATATCAGAACTTGTCAAAAATAGCAGTGTGCCCTCCTTCTCCCTTCTTTCTCCCTCTAGTCTCTTCCTTCTTCTAAGGGCCTGGTTTCTCATCAGAAATCATCATTTTAAGGGTGAGAATGAAGAACTTACTTGAAATTATTACACAGCAGTTATAATAGTAGCCAAGAGAAAGGCTGTCCTTTTAGCTTAACATAAAACTGACAGATTAGTCAGTGAGACATTCAGACCCATCCTGTAAGTAATTGTGAGTAAAGTGGGACTCAAAGGACCAGAAGTGGAATCTTTACAGAAACAATTACAAGCTAAATAATACATAAATATAAAGCATAATCACCTTTTTTCCAGCTTTATTGAGGTATACTTGACAAATAAAATTGTATGTATTTAAGGTACACATTGTGATGCTTTTATATATGTATAAGAGGAGGTCTGTACAGAATGTATCCAGCCATGTAATATATTCTCATTATAGTAACAATGACTGGATACTTTCCGTACTGACCTCATATATTATGAAATGATGACCACAATCAAGATAGTTAACACATCCGTCACCTCATATAGCTATCTTTTGTTTTGTGGTGAGAACATTTAAGTTCTGCTCTCTTAAATCTCAGGTATAAATTACAGGATTATTAACTATAATCATCATGCTATACATTATCCCCAAACTTACTCATCTTATCATAAACATATTGAAATCCATATCCAGGGGTGTGTGTGTGTATATATATATATATATATATACACACACACATACATATTTGAACATGTTTCTATGCATGTAGAAAGAACACGAAAGGATTACACTTCTATATCATTTGAATTGCTAAAACAATCATTATAATAAGAGAAAAACAATTAAGTGCTAAAAATAATATGTGTAAAAAACTATCTTTTTAAAATCAATCCTGAAGTCCTATCAAATCATTTCAGTGTCTACTTTTTTAAAATGTTCCCTAAAGGTAGCATGGCAGAGGAGAGCAGAAAAGTGGATAAGTGGACCATAAATATGCATTTGGATGTTGATAATCACCAGCTGGATGAACTTGAGTGAGTAACTCCCTCTGAGCTTTGCTCATTTATGAAATGATTGAATTGAACCAAGTAACCACTGTGGTCTCTTCCTGCTATCAAAACACTTTTGGGTTTTACATAAGCAAAGCTTAAATTTCATAGACACATTTAGAGTTATTTCAGATGTTTAAGCCATTATAAAGACGCTGTGTGAGCTAACTTTATAAAGACATCTGTATTCTTATAAAATAGTAAACTTCAGATTGGTGCTGATGAAGTCTGAGGTGATAGCAGTGCCCTTTCTATAACAACACTGCTGGACTTTGAACCCCAAATCACATGCTTTTGGGGAGTAAGGCCCTTGTTGGATCATGGCTATGTCACTTAAAGCACATTAGGTGCCCATTAAGTATTTGTCAAATGACTGAACAAATCTAAATCTTTTAAGCTCAGGGATCTATTTCATGAAGTGGAGAATTATTTGGCATCAGTTAGGGGGAAAAAAACTAAAATATATAAGTAACAAAGAACTCTATTTTATTGAATTTTTGTTTTGTGTTTAACAGTCACTGAAGAACTCTGTACTTTCTTGCTGCTGGTTAGAAAAAAGCCTTTTACCATCCTTTATAAAATACCTACCCATTTTATAATTGCAATAGAGCACACCAATGCATGTGGCAGCACTGATAGATGTATTTATTTCTCATATGAACTTGAAGCATAAGATGTATGTATCTGAACTACAGATTAATCAGCACGCAAGCATGGGCTGTTGTGTCTTACTGATTAATTACGCTGAATGATGGATGCAGGTTTAATCACTTTACCTGATAGATGTAAGGAGCTTGCAAATGACAGTCACCATATAATTTCTCAGTAAACTGCTTTCTAACGAGCTTACTGAAGAAACTTCATGAAGTTGATATTCCAAGAAAAGAAAAAGTACACAATTTTCCGTGCATAACTTTACATTTCTCCTAACTTACCTTAAAGTGTGTTCTCTGACCAAAAAAAATCATTCTGTGTTAATGCAGTAGTTACCCAGGAATTCCACTGTCTGGAAGTCTGTCTGTCTCATCCTGAAATTGGAAAACATAATTTAAAAGGTTAATAGGATTCATAATTGAGTTTATAATATTAAGGAAATGACTTTTTTCTTAGTCTAGAAAACCATCAACTCATAGTTTAAATTACCTGTCTAAAAATAAAGAGGGAGAAACATAACTACAAAGCAGCTCTTCTGTTCTTAGGAGGGAAATGCTAGATTGATTCATACAAGAAAAATGGAAGAGCTAATTGATCATTTTTCTAACTGAAAAAAAACAAGATGTGTTACATAATTAATATTTTCCTTCTAGGAAATTCAGTAGATCGTCCCTAAGGAGAAAATAAATAATGTCTGGACCTATAAGGTCTAACAAATTGATAGCAACCCCTCCCACCAGAGTTAAAGTTAATCCTTTCCTCCCTTTCATTCATTGCAGTTTGTACTCTATCATAGCATTTTTTACACTATGATAATTTATGAGTTGCCTGTGTATGTTGCTCTTTTTTTAATTAGAGCTAATGGTGACCTGGAAAACAGTGACTATTACATCTTATTGAACACTGTCCTTCACAGTGCTTAAATATACACAATGCTTAAAAAATTCCTTATAGGTAGTGGATGTGCAATAAAATCTTACTGAATTCAATTGAATGAATTTATAGATTATACAGAGGAAAAGGTTAATTTGTCCGTTTCTGATTTCCCTAGCTCTTTTCAGTTGTAGGTAAACTGCCTTAAACCCCAACCCCACTCAGACCCCCAACCCCACTCAGGCCCTAACTGAGACAGGATATCTATAAAGGGCTTCCCCCTAATGTGTGGGCAGAGTAGTACCTGTGTGTGCCAGGGTGCCTTCTAAGATGCAGTCTGTCTTGCTCTCTGCCTCTTTGTGCAGGCCATTTATGAGTCTTCCACCATCCTGTCCTTCATGAACGAGCACTGCGGTCTCCCTGCAGGCATTAGGCTGAGACTGGTGACTTAACTGAGTAAACCGAGGGGTCCTTGCTGTTGGGCCTAGCCTCCTGCTGATGCTCTCTGCTGAAATCTAAGCCTGCAATGAACTTGAGTAATGACCTCGTCTAGAAACGTCAATTGCTGACCCTGCTCCTATTTTCATACCAAAGCTTAAACTCTTTCTACCATCTATACCATGTCTATACCAGCCATGATGAAGTTCCCACAGTTATCATCATCGGGCATCAGCCACCATCCAGGGAATTAAACCAAGGTATAGGAATTAGAGTCAGTGCATGGCTGGTTTGAGACGTCAACCAAGTTGAAGTTGTGAGCAAGATTTATGGTGCTGTCTTTGAAAGGTAGAAGAATCAATGGCAGAGTGTCAGGTTGAAATGGCTCTTTTGTGGCAATTACAAGGTTAGTGGAATCACAATGTTGAGGGTCAAAGAGTCTTGGGTTCTCTAGCCAATTTCTTTTCAACTTTTCTAAGCTTCAGTTTCTTCCTCTATTCTATAGAGATAATGGGGGCAGGGGGACTAAGTATAGGAAGTGCCTAGTTTGTTAGCCCGTAATAAATATTAACTATATTCTATTTCCTCTTCCCATATAAGATGAGCGAACTACAGTTTACAATAATGGTCAGAGAAGTGGATATAGCCCTGGAAGTCACCACTGATTAGGAAGTGGCTGGAAGTATTGAATTGAAACTTAAATGGAGAATCAAAGATGGCGGAGTGGTGGTGACGGCCTGAATCTGCGCTCCCGGGAAGGAAGGCATCGATCCGGACCTGCCACAACGCTAGAAGACCGCTCCCACACAGGAACAGCGGTGTGAATCCACGGAGAATCAGCGTGGGACAAACAGAGCGAGTGAGGTCTGAGGTGAACGAAAATTGGGAACGCGGGACAGACACTAGCCAGCGGAGCGCGGGTCGGATACACCCGCCCCCAGCCGGGGCGGGTGCAGCCTCTCGGGAAAGCGGCTTGTCCTCCTCATTGACCGCCGCTCCCAATTGAATAGAGCCCTGACCCAGGCCAGCGCAGAATCACTGAGGGATACGTGGCGCATTGCAGACAGGAGGCTTTTTTGAGAAATTACCTTAGAACCTGGGGGATCTCAGCTGAGACAGCGCTTGGCGAGGAGGGACGGATCTGCCCCAGGGCAGAAAAACACAAAAGACTCCCGGACAGCAAATAGCGTTGTACCCCGTGCTGCCTTTTTCGGCAGTTCTCCAGCCGGTCACCCCCGGTGCGTGTCCTTGCTGGCCAGCCCCTGGGCAGTGGCGGTCTCTGCCTGCAGGGGAGCCGGTCCCCTCCAGCCCCGGAGCTTGGCAGGCGCCATCTTGAAAGCGAGAGCGAAACGGCTCGGGAGCCAAAAAGTGCCCAGCGGCTCTTTCTGCCGGTGCTGCCTTTTTCGGCGGTTCTCCAGCCAGTCACCCCCGGTGCGTGTCCTTGCTGGCCAGCCCCTGGGCAGTGGCGGTCTCTGCCTGCCGGGGAGCCGGTCCCCTCCAGCCCCGGAGCTTGGCAGGCGCCATCTTGAAAGCGAGAGCGAAACGGCTCGGGAGCCAAAAAGTGCCCAGCGGCTCTTTCTGCCGGTGCTGCCTTTTTCGGCGGTTCTCCAGCCAGTCACCCCCGGTGCGTGTCCTTGCTGGCCAGCCCCTGGGCAGTGGCGGTCTCTGCCTGCCGGGGAGCCGGTCCCCTCCAGCCCCGGAGCTCGGCAGGCGCCATCTTGAAAGCGAAGACAAAACCGCTCGGGAGCCAAAAAGTGCCCAGCGGCTCTTTCTGCCCGTGCTGCCTTTTCCGGCGGTTCTCCAGCCGGTGACCCCCCGGTGCGCGTCCTTGCTCGCCAGCCCCTGGGCAGTGGCGGTCTCCGCCTGCCGGGGAGCCGGCCCCCTCCAGCCCCGGAGCTCGGCAGGCGCCATCTTGAAAGCGAAGGCAAAACCGCTCGGGAGCCAAAAAGTGCCCAGCGGCTCTTTCTGCCCGTGCTGCCTTTTTCGGCGGTTCTCCAGCCGGTGACCCCCTGGTGCGCGTCCTTGCTCGCCAGCCCCCGGGCAGTGGTGGTCTCTGCCTCCCGAGGAGCCAGTCTCCTCCAGCCCCGGAGCTCTGCAGGCGCCATCTTGAAAGCGAGGGCGAAACCGCTCAGGAGCCATAAAGTGCCGAGCGGCTCTCTCTGCCCGGCGCCCTCCGCTGGTCTCTGAACCAACGCCAGGAGTACGGGATATGCCGGGGCCGCGCTCGGGGTGAAGGGGCAGAGCTGCGCTGAGACAAAAAAAAAAAAAAAAAAAACACGAACAAGAAGAATAGGCTCGCCGAACTGTATATTTTATTCTTGGTAAATTTCTTCTGGGTTTTGTTTGTTTGTGTTTGTGTTTGTTTTTTTGGGGTTTTTTCTTTTTTTTCTTTCCTTTTCTTTTCTTTTTCTTTTTTTTTCCGGTGGCGGACAGCCTCGGCGGGCACGTTTGCCCTCTGGGCCTCTGGCTGCCGCGCCTTTTTGAGCGCGGAGGTTGGATCCCCACCACCCTCGGAGCTGTGCGGGCGCGCAGACGCCATCTTGAAATCCACTGCGAAACCGCCCGGGACCCAGCCGGGTGGGCGTGAAGGGGCGGAGCTGTGCTAAGGCGTAAAAACAAAAACATCTAATGGCCGCTCCGGACCCAGCCGAGCGGAAGTGAAGGGGCGGAGCTGTGCTAAGGCGTAAAACAAACAAACAAACAAAAAAAAACATTGAGTCGCTGAATTATATACTTCAGATTTGTGTATCTTTCTGCCTTGCGGTGTGGTGAAGTGCTATGTAGTTTGTTTTTGTTCATTTTTGTTGGCGTTTTTGGTGTTTTTTGGTTTGGCTTTTTGCGTTTTTCTTTTTTTTTTTTTTTTCTTTTTCTTTCTTTCTTTTTCCTCTTTTTTTTCTTTTCTCTTTCGTTTTCTCCTCTTTCTTTGCTTTCTTTCCTTTTCTTTTTTCTTTCTTTTTTTTTTTTTTCTTTTCTTTTCTTTCTTTTCTCTTCTCTTTCTCCTCTCTTCTCGCCTTCAAACTGGGGACCCACGGTGAGCTTTGGAACGGGCCAGGTCCCTGGCTCTGGTACATACCGGATCCTGAGTAGTCACCCCCAGGGCCGGAGATCTGCGGGCACGCAATTGCCACTATAGAGCCCACAGCCAAGTCACTGCGGAGCAATAGGGTACCAAGAGGCTCCCTGGACGGCCCTCTCCCCTGGTCCACGGACCTTATATAGGATCCCTGCCCAAGTGTAAACACTGAATACTTCTCCAGAAGCGAGAGTGTGGAACCTGATCCCTGGGGACATTGGGCCAAGACAGACTTTTGCCCGTGGGAGCTACAGCAACTCCCCCTCTTGCCAAAAGAAGCAACATACCTAGACTGTTTCACAGCCTAAGAATAGAGCACAAAGAGTCCTGTTAACCAGACTAAACCTATAAGTAAAGATCCAACGACAAATCTAGATGGGAAGGGCCCAGCGAAAAAACACGGAGAGCAAAAAGAATCAAATGGAAAGCTCATCCCCAAAGAGAAATACCAGCTCCCAACCATTTGACACAAACCAGACTCAAAACACCAACATGTCACAGGAAGAATTCCAATTATGGATTATAAACAAGCTGAATAATATACAAGAATCAATGGATAAACAACACAAGGAAAACACACAAAAAATACAGGATTTGGAGGAAAAATTCACTAAAGAAATTGAAATATTGAAGAAAAACCAAACTGAACTCCTAGAAGTGAAGAATTCACTCAGAGAGCTACAAAACACTGTGGAAAGTCTCAAGAGCAGGGTAGATCAAACAGAGGAAAGAATCTCAGAAATTGAAGATAACTCCTTCCAACTAAATAAGTCAGTCACAGAGATAGATCGAAAAAGTAAGAGAAATGATCTGAGTCTTCAAGAAATGTGGGATTATGTGAAGAAACCTAACTTGAGAGTTATTGGCATTCCTGAGGGTGAAGAAGATAACAAGCAAGGGTTGGACAAGCTATTTGAAGACATAATCGAGGAAAATTTTCCAGGCCTTGCCAATACTCTAGACATACAGATTCAAGAAGCTCAAAGGACCCCTGGGAGATTCATAGCAAATAAGAAAACACCACGCCACGTAGTCATCAGGCTGACCAAAATATCCACTAAAGAGTCACTTCTCCGAGCTGTAAGGAGAAAGAAACAAGTAACTTACAAAGGAAAACCCATCAGAATTACGCCAGATTTCTCAGCTGAAACCTTACAAGCAAGAAGAGGTTGGGGCCCCATTTTCACACTTCTGAAACAGAATAATGCCCAGCCTAGAATCTTGTACCCAGCTAAGCTAAGTTTTCTATACGAAGGAGAAATCAAGACATTCTCAGATAAACAAAGGTTGAGGGAATTCACCAAGACAAGACCAGCCCTCCAAGAAGTACTCAAAAGAGAATTATACACGGATCAGCACAAGAAAGATCCACGAATGTAAAACTACTCAAGAGCTAAAGATGAAATTCCAGATACCACAATGGCCCAGGAGAGAAAACATCACAATGAAGTTCTACCCAACAAGCTGAACAAAAAACTGTCTCACCTATCAGTTTTCTCAATAAATGTGAATGGCTTGAACTCCCCGCTCAAGAGACATAGACTGGCCCAATGGATAAAAAAATACAATCCAAGTATCTGCTGTCTTCAAGAAACTCACCTAACCTGCAAAGATGCATTTAGACTGAAAATAAAAGGATGGAAATCGATATTTCAAGCAAATGGTAACCAAAAGAAAGCTGGTGTGGCAATCTTAATTTCCAATAACTTAGCTTTCAAACCAACAAAAATAATAAAAGACAAAGATGGCTACTACATACTGATTAAAGGCACAATTCATCAAGAAGCCATGACTATACTCAATATATATGCACCCAACCTAGGTGCACCTAGATTCATAAAGCAAACCCTACTAGATCTCAACCAAATGATAGATAACAATACTGTAATAGCTGGAGACTTTAACACCCCACTGACAGTACAGGACAGATCCTCTAAACAGAAAATAAACAAAGACATAATGGACCTCAATAGAATGCTAGAACAAATGGGCATGGCTGACATCTATAGGACATTCTACCCAAAGTCCACAGAATATACATTCTTCTCATCAGCTCACGGGACATTCTCTAAGATTGACCATGTCCTAGGACATAAATCATGTCTTCAAAAATTCAAAAAAATAGAAATTATACCATGCATCTTCTCAGATCACAGCGGAATAAAAGTAACAATGATCACAAACAGAAACCCTCACCCTTACTCAAAGTCATGGAAGCTAAATAACCTTCTCCTGAATAATTATTCTATAAAAGAAGAAATCAAGATGGAAATCAAAAATTTCTTTGAATTAAATGACAATGGAGATACAACTTATCAAAATCTATGGGATGCAGCTAAAGCAGTCCTGAGAGGAAAATTCATATCCATAAATGCCTATATCAAAAAGACAGAAAACATGCAAATAGACAACCTAACGAATAGACTCAAAGAGCTGGAGAAAGAAGAACAGAACGATCCCAAACCCAGCAGAAGGCGAGAAATTACTAAGATCAAATCAGAACTAAATGAAAAGGACAACAAAGAAACTATAAGGGAAATTAATAAAACAAAAAGTTGGTTCTTTGAAAAGATAAACAAAATAGACACACCTCTGGCTAGACTAACCAAGAGCACAAAAGTAAAATCTCTAATAACCTCCATTAGGAACATGAAAGGAGAAATCACAACCGATGCTACAGAGATACAAGATATCACCTATGAATTCTACAAAAATCTTTATGCACACAAACTGGAGAATGTGGAGGAAATGGACAGATTTTTAGAAACACATAGTCTTCCCAGGCTCAACCAGGAAGAAATAGCGTACCTGAACAGACCAATATCAAGAACTGAAATCGAAACAGCAATAAAAAACCTTCCCAAAAAGAAAAGCCCTGGTCCAGATGGGTTCACACCTGAATTTTACCATACATACAAAGAAGAACTGGTGCCCATCCTACATAAACTATTCTCCAATATTGAGAAGGATGGAGTTCTCCCTAACACGTTCTACCAAGCCAATATAACATTAATACCAAAACCTGGAAAGGACACAACAAAAATAGAGAACTACAGACCAATTTCCCTCATGAATATAGATGCAAAAATTTTCAATAAAATACTAGCAAATCGAATCCAAGTACTTATCAAAAAAATAATCCACCACGACCAAGTGGGCTTCATCCCCGAGATGCAGGGGTGGTTCAACATACGTAAATCTATAAATGTAATTCACCACATAAATAGAAGCAAAAACAAAAACCATATGATACTCTCATTAGATGCAGAAAAAGCATTTGACAAAATTCAACACCCTTTTATGATAAAAACGCTTAACAAAATAGGCATTGATGGAACCTACCTAAAAATGATACAAGCCATATATGACAAACCCACAGCCAACATCATACTGAATGGGGAAAAACTGAAAGCACTCCCACTTAGAACTGGAACCAGACAGGGCTGCCCATTGTCTCCATTACTTTTCAACATAGTATTGGAAGTCCTTGCGAGAGCTATCAGGCAAGAGAGCAGAATCAAGGGAGTCCAAATAGGGAAGGAAGAGATCAAACTCTCACTTTTTGCTGATGATATGATGTTATATCTGGAAAACCCCCAGGATTCAACCAAGAGACTCCTGGAATTGATTAACGAATACAGCAAAGTCTCAGGCTACAAAATTAATATACACAAATCAGAGGCATTTATATACGCCAATAACAGTCAATCGGAAAACCAAATTAAAGACTCAATACCCTTCAAAATAGCAACAAAGAAAATAAAATATCTAGGTATATATCTAACTAAAGAGGTAAAGGACCTCTATAAGGAAAACTATGAAACACTGAGAAAAGAAATAGCAGAACTTGCAAATAGATGGAAAAATATACCATGCTCGTGGATCGGAAGAATCAACATTGTTAAAATGTCTATACTACCCAAAGTGATCTACAGATTCAATGCAATCCCTATTAAATTACCAACATCATTCTTTACAGACATAGAGAAAATAATTATACACTTTGTATGGAACCAAAGAAGACCCCGTATAGCAAAAGCAATTTTAAGCAACAAAAACAAAATGGGAGGTATTAATTTGCCAGACCTCAAACTATACTACAAGGCCGTGGTTCTTAAAACAGCCTGGTATTGGCACAAGTGCAGGGACACAGACCAGTGGAACACAACAGAAAATCCAAATATAGAACCATCCTCATATAGTCACCTAATTTTCGACAAAGCGGGAAAGAATATACTCTGGGGACAAGAATCCCTATTCAACAAATGGTGCTGGGAGAATTGGTTAGCCACTTGTAGAAGACTGAAACAGGACCCACAGCTTTCACCTCTCACAAAAATCAAATCACGGTGGATAACAGACTTAAACCTTAGGCGTGATACAATCAGAATTCTAGAAGAAAATGTAGGAAAGACTCTTACAGACATTGGCCTAGGCAAAGAATTTATGAAGAAGACCCCCAAGGCAATCACAGCAGCAACAAAAATAAATGAATGGGACATGATTAAATTAAAAAGCTTCTGCACAGCCAAAGAAACAGTCCAGAGAATAAACAGACCACCTACAGAATGGGAAAAAATTTTTGCATACTACACATCAGATAAAGGACTGATAACAAGAATCTATTTAGAACTCAGGAAAATCAGCAAGAAAAAATCAAGCAACCCTATCAAAAAGTGGGCAAAGGACATGAATAGAAATTTTTCAAAAGAAGATATAAAAATGGCTAACAAACATATGAAAAAGTGTTCAACATCTCTAATCATCAGGGAAATGCAAATCAAAACCACAATGAGATATCACTTAACCCCAGTGAGAATGGCCTTTATCAAAAAAACCCAAAACAACACATGTTGGCGTGGGTGTGGAGAGACAGGAACACTAATACACTGCTGGTGGGACTGCAAACTAGTGCAACCTCTGTGGAAAGCATTATGGAGGTATCTTAAACAGATTCAAGTAGACCTGCCATTTGACCCAGCAATCCCATTACTGGGCATATACCCAAAGGAAAAAAGGTCATTCTGTAACAAAGGCACGTGTACCCAAATGTTTATAGCAGCACAATTCACAATAGCAAAGATGTGGAAACAACCCAAATGCCCATCAATACATGATTGGATTAGTAAACTGTGGTATATGTATACCATGGAATACTACTCAGCTATAAGGAATGATGAAGATACAACATCTCTATGGTTCTCCTGGAGAGAGTTGGAACCCATTATATTAAGTGAAGTATCCCAAGAATGGAAAAACAAGCATCACATGTACTCACCAGAAAATTGGTTTCCTTGATCATCACCTAAATACAAACCTGGGAACGACACCAATTGGTCATCAGACTGAGGTGGGGGGTGGGGGAGGGGATGGGGGTATGCCTACACAATGAGTGCATTGCGCACCGTTTGGGGAGTGGTAACACTTGAAGGTGCTGACTCGGGAAAGGGGGGGTGGGGGAAAAAAATATGAAACTATTGTTTTTAACTTGCACTGTTCACTTAATAATTTATCATGAATATTTCCCATATTATTTCATATCATTGTACAAGAAATAATGTATACATTATGAGGACATACTGTATCTAACAAGATATACTGTTAGACTCTTTGATTCTGTAAAATAAAAAAAAAAAAAAAAAAAAAAAAAAAAGAAACTTAAATGGCTCTAATTCAAGTCATAGAGTGAAAAGAGAACTGTGAGCCTTTCTCCTGGGGGGGAATCAGCCCTAATAGACTTTGACAGATGTAGTGATGGGCCTAGACCCATGCTTTTGCCAACTTTAGTGCTGCAAGGCAAAAACTAGGCACACAATGAAAACAGCACTTAAAGACATGTCTGAGCTTAACCTTTTTGATACCCAGGTAAAGAGTACAACTGGAAGCTCATGTACCTTATGTCTAAATATTTAAAAGTTATAAATCAAGCTATAAAACTGTCAATTAAACTATGTTCTATCCTCTGACATGTGAATATACCTTCATATAACTGGGCAAGTCAAGTTTGAATTTACTATTCTTGGACACTTTGGGATTTTCTACCAGAACTTGGTGGTACAGGGAGAGCCATCTCCAGGCCCCTGTCTTCCCAGCCAGGTCTTCATGGTGAGGGCTCTACTCCATTCCACTGTCTTGAAAAGGAGGCCCTTAATGGCCCCTTGGGCATGAGGGTGAGCAAGTTGGTGGCTTAGTCTGCCTTCAGGTGGAAAGACTCAAGAGTTATCTTGCACAGGCCCTGGAGACTGACTCAGGGTCATGTGGACAAGAATGGAGTACCAGGTACTCAGAGTATGGTCTAGAAGGGAAAGGTACTGTCATCAGGTAGGACACTCCCTTGGTCTTATGCTCTTCTGGTTTCTGCTACAAGGAAACTAGGACAGGGCCCTCTAAAACCCAGAGCCTGGGAAAGGAGCCCTTCTTGCCCAAGTCTAAGGGCAAGATACTTAAAGTGTTGGCTTTGGGAACAAAAGGGAAGATCACACCCTGGATACAGAATCAGGAGCCCTAGGTTACAAAGCAGAATGAGTTATGCCCAGATATAATATCTTCCAAGTAGTTGCTAATGTGCTGTAACAGGGGCTCAGTGGAATTTTGCATTTTTTTAAATCTCTTTTTTCCCTTTTACTTTTCCTATTTTCTTCTCTTCCTTTATTTCTGGTATCTATGCATGTACACTATTGTCTTACATGTGGAACTACATTTTTGGGGGTCCATTAGCAAGGTAGGTATGTGGTCCTTGAGTCTTTTTAGTAGAAAAAATTAGACACAGCTTTTATTTAAGTAATCAGTCAATATCTGTATATGAAAAGGCCTGGAATTGTTCTTGCATATGATACAGCCCACCTAAGACTCTCTGACCAAAACTTTATTTACAAAAGACAATAAAAGATTTTATAGTTTTAAAATAAAGATTTACAACTTCTAAAAATCATATGCTCTTCTTTCTACTTCCCACCTAGGGCAGTGTTCCAAACCAAGGATGGGAAATTAGCTGTCTATTCAGATTACTACATTTGGGAAAGAATTCCAAATAATAGGCAGTTACTTAAAAACTAAGATTTTCACTACTTAGATTATTATGCTGATAAGATTAAGATAATAGTTCTTTACAATGAGAATAATAACAGCAATTTAAAGTTGGTAGGGACTTTAAAAATCATCAAAATCATTGAGGTGGGAGGTATATTTGAAAAAAAATATTTAAGTGGTTGAGTGAGTTGTTCAAATTCATAGAGGTAGAGATTAGGCTGGAACCCAGAACTCACTTCCAGCTAAGGAGGCTTTTCTCTGTAATGAGGTATCAACTGCAGGACTGTGAATAAAAAGTTTGTTCCCAGATATTTTTGTAAGATTTAAGATAAAGGTAAGAAATGGTGGAAATAAAAGAAGGTGAAAGTAAAGGAATGGGAACCTTCACATGTTTTAGGGCTGTGGTCCCCAACCCCCAGGGCAGAGTAGTACCAGTCTGTGACCTGTTAAGGACCAGGCCACAGAGCTCCCCTTCTACTCCTAGAGGGAAAAATTGTCTTCCATGAAATTTAGGAAGTGTGTGGGCCAACCACAGGAGGTGAGCAATGGGCAAGTGAGGGAAGCTTCATCTGTATTTAGAGCCACTCCCCATCACCCCACCTGAGTTCTACCTCCCTCCACCCCTACCCCATGGAAAAATTGTCTTCCATGAAACCAGTCCCTGGTGCCAAAAAGGGTGGGGACCGCTGCTTAGAGTATATAGAGAGGAGGCTTTCCTGGGTCAGACACATACAGAAAAGCTGCCCTATCTTCCAGAACCTGGCCCCTTATCTGGAAGTGTTGTGTATCATTTTCCTAAAGAAACTAGTTCATTTAAAGACAGAAAGAAAAGAGGCAGAAAGCATAGCAAAAAGAACACCACCCAAGAATTTAAAATGTTCAAAAAAACCCAGTATGAATTTGGTTTTAATTACCATCACACCCACTTGTAAATTTCCATGAAGTACTGACCTCACACGGCACAGGAAGAGGAGTCAAAGTCTTTTCCTCCACAGAAATCAGTTTCTGAGTTGCTCTTTGGGGAAAAGAGCTGGGCTAAATGAGACCAAATGCTTTGCATGTTTGATGTGAAGTGGATCTGACAATGACGCACACGGAGGCATCTGCATTGGTAGCAAGAGCTGGGACGGCTAAGCAGAAAGCTAACGGCATAGAAATCTGTAACAACAGAGAATCAGCCCCAATAGGATTAATTCAGGATTGCTTGTCACTGGGAACTCTTGGACCAGTTGTATAAGGAGGACTGCCTGGGATTACAAAATGGCCTTGAACTTGTTTTTGGCTGTAACTAGTTGTCTGAAATTGCCTTCTAAATTTATCACCCAGGAGGATGAAGGATTGAAGGAAAACTGATAGAAGGTTAGCACATTCTCCACTGAGACAGATTTCCTCTTACATAAGGAAGTCCCAAGGGCATGTGTTCCAAGGAATATGCTTGCAATATTAATTCAGGTGAGACGGGAGCTTCTGTTTTCAGGGAAAGCCTATTTGTCACAAATTGGACACTGACCTGGCAGCCCATCAACAGCAACTTAGGTGTAGGACCTTGATAAATGGAAAAAGCAGTGTCATTCCAGAAGAAATGTTGGAAGCAGATTTCTGGCTGTCCTACATGAAAAAATCAAATGTGTTTTACATAAAATGCATAAACAATAAACAAAGGTTTCTCCCAGAATCACAAAATAGTAGAGGTGGAAAAAGTCCTTGAGATCATCTATTTCAACCTCCTGATTTTATAGAAGAGGAGCAAAGTTCCAGAAAAATTAGGGGACAGAACCAAGATTAAAGAGTTAATAAAGACAGACAGTATATAGAGTAGTGGTTTAAGAGAGTGTGCTGGTGTCAGACTGCCTTGGTGTGAATGTCAGTCCCACTAATCACTGGCTGTGTAACTGCAAGTAACTTAAACTTTCTGCATGCCAGTTTTCCTATATACAAATGGGGCTCATCGTTTCTACAAGGTAATTAACACAAAAGTGGTTTGCACAGTTGTAAGATAGATGGTAAATAATCAGTAAATGCAAATTATTAAAAAAGAATAATAATAAGGTGATGATGATAATTACCTCTATATGTGGCAAGATAAAAATCAGTTTCAAGGATTTACAAATCTGCCCTCTAATATTCACCAACAATTTCAAAGTCAAATTTAACTGTAGTCAAATGAAGTTAAATGAGAGACTTTCCTACTGAAAGCTAACTAACTATTGACAGGATAAGGATAGAGTACTGTTGAAAGGGTTAAAGAGACTGAGATGGATAAAAGGATAATTAAAGGGCTTAGTAATATGTGGAACAATTAAAGCTGAATGGACATGGAGTTGTGGACAGATGTCAGCCTAAGAGAGGGATCTAATGAATGGTCACAAAACTCTGTCTTCAATCTTATCCAGATAATATATTCATAAATACCCTCAATGTAAATATAGAAGATATGCTTATCAATTAGGAGAATGAAATTATGTCAATAAGGCCAGATGTTAGCAGGCTAAAGCCACAAGATAAATCTAAGAAGAAAATTAAGTAGACATATTCAGACTTAAAAAATCAACTGCATAAACAACAAAAGAGACATGTTTTAGCAGTAGCACATGTCAGAAACATTTAGCAGATTTCACTTCCATTAGACCTAACATGATGCAGAACTCAAAGAGCAACAAATTTATTGACCAAAAATCCATGCATCTAATGAAAATTTGAAAAGTGGAAACTGTTGCCTCTTTGGAATAATATCACAAGGTAGAAATCAAAGTTCTCAGGAAATAAATGATGAGAAAAGTAAAAGAGATGAAATAAAAGCTGATATCAAGAAAGAGGTATACAAAAAGTAAAATCAACACAGTAGTAAAGATGAAACTGGAAGGCACACAAAAGTGAAAAAAACAAAACTCTGAAGAAAACATAGTCAAGGCAGAGAGAATAGAAAAAAAGAAAATTTTTAAAAAGAAATGGAAGAAAGAATAAAAATGAATGAGACAGCAGAATGATAGAGAAGACAGGCAGAGGGAAATCCAGCATATACCTAAGTAAGGACTTCAAAGAAGGAAACAATCTTAATTGGGAAAAAAATAGATTTATAACTCAATAAATTTTCCCTAAAATAAAAGTAGACCTGAATCTGCATGCTGAAAAGGCTGTGCCAAATGTCTACAGTGGAAACCAAGATGTATGGACTTTAAAGTACAGGATCCCTTTAATAGCCAGAAAAATACATTAAAATATGAATGATGGGAAAATCCACAGGAACATCCAAATCTATAAGATTGTTGACCAAAATCTAAGATTAAAGAAGATATAAGCTGAGAAAATTATATCAAGTCAAATGATTCTTCAGCTATAAAGACAACAGGCAAATAGTGTTGAATATATAAGAACTGAATGAAAATTATTCCCCTGAGTCTTTCTGGGGATATTACCAGAAGAAAAGTTCAGCCTCCAGTAATGGGTATAGGAAAACCATAGCAACAAAACAGGAATGGAACATTGAATGCTTCATATCTGGGAGTCAAAGGATATCGTTTAAAGCTGACATATCAAATAATAAAAGTATAAAAGTATTTAACTCTCCAATGATAGTAATCAAAAAAGACTTTTAAATTGACCAAAATTGAAGGGTAGAGAAGAAGAGAAGGGAAAAGAAATGTGAATATGTCAATTGTAGTATCTCTTATAGAACAGTAATTCATTTTTTAAAAAGGATTACATTTATTACACAATTTTATTATTTTAAATAAATGCAACTTTCTAAATATCAGCACTACACACATAAACACAGAAACATGAAGAAAAGAAAACACATGCTAAAACACACCCATGCAAAGCTGTGAATAAAAACATCATAAAATATTTTGACATGACAGGGCAAAATTATGTCATTTTATTAAAATTTAAAAAGGCTATTACAGAATAAAGTCTAATGCTTTGCAGCATACCCACATTAAGATTCTATATTAATAGAAATATTTTATTTAAAATAATAATCTATTAATGCTCTGGCCTTATCTTTTATTACTCTTCTTTCATTTACTCCATTCTACCACTGGCCTTCTTGATGTTTTGGAACATGGCAGACTTACTATTGTCTCGAGGCCTCTATCTTGCTGTTTCCTTTGCTTTCCCTGAGACTTTCCCAAAACTAGCCACCTCATATTCTTTAGGACTTTACTCAAAGACCTCCTTCCCAGAAAGAGACTTTCTCAGCCAATATTTAGAAAGAAATGGATGAGAGAGAAGAAAACAACACATATATATATATATATATATGTCTTCATATCTTTCTATATATACATATATTATACACATGTACTTATGCATGTATTGGCTTGTACATGTACATAAACAGTTTTTTGAAGATTAAAAAAGAACTTAAAAACTGTTGTCAGGGGGAAGAACAATGAGAAGTGGAAAGGCAATGATGGGAAGAGAATTTTTCACTTTATACCTGTTAATATTTTGGATATTTGAACCATGTATCTGTATCATGTATTTTAAAAATGTTTTAACATGATGATGCATTGTGATGGGAACCAAACAAATTTCACAGAGGCAAAAAGAAAAGTTGAGACATGTTTGGTTAGCATGACTTTAAGACTAGGAGAAGAGACTAGCCAAGAGCAGCGGAATCAATGATCTCTAGGTAGACGATAATGATGAGGACAATATTAAAATCAAGAATCAGCATTGCACGTGCACCGAGGTCTAAGCCATTTAGCATAACTGAAACACAAAGAGCAGGAAAAGTGTGGGAGAGATGAGGCTGGGAAAACAGCCCAAGTGTATATACCATGTTAGGAATCTTACCTCTCATTCTGGAAGCAGTAAGAAGCCACGATAGAGTTCTAAATGAAACTTTCAAAAATATTACCACATATCAGAAGTTAGCTGAATTTTTCACATAATACCACCTATAATAACTTATAAAACCCTTAAGGTCAGTTCAATTAAGAAGTCTGTAACAACTAGTTTTGGCAAGAATGTGAAGAAATACTAACTTGCATGCTGCTAGTTGGTCCAACCACTTTGGATAACATTCTTACAGTATCTATTTGAGTTGAAAGTGGGCATTTTATACATCCCAATAATCCTACATCCAAGTTTATACTCAGGGGAAACACTCATGTAAAAGCACAGGAAGTATGTACAGGAGGTATAGCAGACCTTGGAAAATATCTGAGTCTCTATAAACAAAAGGAGAGATGAATACATATGGCATATTTAAAAATACAATTTGTAGTTAAAATTGATAAATGAAAAGTCACATGAGATAGTGTATAGCAAAAAAAAAATCTATAACTCAATCCAAGTAAATGGAGTCCATATACCCTGTATTCACATCCTATTGTTGCTGTAATGAATTACTACAAATTTAGTGGCTTAAAACAGCAAAAATTTATTATAGTTATGGAAGTCAGAAATATGAAAAGGGTCTCACTGGGCTAAAATCTAGGTATTAGGAAGACTGTATTCCTTCCGAAAACTCTAGGGGAAAATTTGTTTTCTCGTCTTTTCTAGATTCTAGGCTGTTCACATTCCTTGGCACATAGTCCATTCTTTGTTTTTAAAACCAGCACTGACTGGTCAGTCTTTCTCAAATCACATCACTCTTACACTAACCCTTTTGCCCCCTCCTTTTTCTTAAGATCCTTTGTGGTAACATCAGGACCACCTGGATAATCCAAAATAATCTCCTTTTAAGGTTAGCTGATTAACAACCTTAATCTCATCTGCAACCTTAATTTCTTCTTGCCATGTAACATAGTATATGTATAGGTTCTGGGGAATAAGATGTTGACATCTTTTGGTTGGGGAGGCCATAATTCTGCCTACAACATACCCCTGGTAAGTGGTGCTCTGTTGCGCTCTGATACATCATCATGAGATAAGATCTGTTCAGTTATAATGGTGGGTAATAGTAAAATGCTCATTTATTTAGATATTACTACACAAGGTAACTCCGGAAATCAGAGAGCACAGAATCAACAGCAATCTTCACAATCTGTAAGCTATGTAGAATTCAAGGTTCATAGAACTTAACTAGGCTCAGTGAAAATATGAAATAACCTTTTTTTGGAACCCACACCTGATTAGAGATGTAGTCAGCCAAAGTCAAAATAATATCCATAGACCAATGTGCAATTCACATTGATCAGTGCAGATGAGACAGACTAAAATAGCAAGAAAGGCCTTTCTTTGCTGAGTTTTCATGCAATTGAAGTCCAATTGCTAAAATCAAGTGGGTGAAGAAATCAATGGTTGCTGTTGATTTCCCAGGCTCCTGCTACCCTGAGATGATTTGGAGAGTTGCTGTTCTATCAAACTGATCATGAATAAATGACTGGATGCTCAATTCCATTTAGAATGTCTGTTTAAATACTGATTTGACCTCTGAGATTGTACTGGGTGTTGAGTAATATATGTAAAACTGTCATTAAAATTGCATATGAAGCACAAGTTAAAACCAAGCTACTGTATCTTGGCTAATTTTCTTCCCTGAAATCCTGAGAGAAAGGGAAGAAATAGCAGTCAGTCATCAATAAGATGAGGCAGAACAAGGAAATTTTAGTGTTCATTAAAAAAAAATATGTGAGTCTCTGAATTCTACTAAGAGAATTAGCACTCCCTGCTAAAGCACTTTATGATATTTTCAAAAATATGATAGAAAATCACCCTCTTAAAACATGAGACTACTGAATGCCATTCTATTTGTGCACAGGAAATTAAGGGTGTAGAGAGTATAATATAAATGTCTTCAGAATTTCACAAGAAACACTCAGTGGAAATCCTTTTAAATTTACTTTGTGCTTTACCTCCACCCCAAGGGGTTGAAAATCTCAAGCACAGGAAGCAGTTACTGATTTGCTGCTTTATCCACAGCCTTTGTTTCAGTGACAGCTCATTTGACCCATTTCATTTCTCCAAATTGCTTTCTAATTTCCTGAGGACAGCAGTGTTGTTGTGTTGTGTTTAGAGCATTATGTGTTTCAAAATGCTGAACCTTCTCATTTTATTTTATATTTCATCTCTGTTGAAAAGTCTGTTTTCCTTTAGAGGGACAGAATGTGGGTTCACAGAGTCAAAGGACCTAAGTTTAGTCTCTGCTCTGCTGCTTACCAGTTGTGAGAATTCACTTACCCTTTCTGGGCCTGAGCTTTCAGTGTCTATTTAAATAAAAGATTGAACTATATTTTGAAAAGATATTTTCTGTTCTGAAGTGCTATATTCTTTCAAGTTATTATTATGGATGCTTAGCACCAATAAAAATACCTATTGTTATTATTTATAAAATGAAAAGGTGGTTTTGCTAATTACAGAAACATTGGTCCACCCACACATAATTATTTTGAAAAAAAAATAACATATTTGGTTATTGAACAGCCAATAGAAGTGATGTCAGCAAAATGGCAAAATAGGAGGTCCCTAGCTCATGTCCCCCCACAGAAACAAAAATTTGACAGCCATCTACAGACAAAAGTGCCTTCGTGGGAGTTTGGGAGCCCAGTAGGAGGTTATAAAACCTTGGTGGAGCCTAAGGCTGAAGGGGGCTCCTTTGAAAGGCATGCACATGCCTCAGTGGTAGCTCTGCCAACTGTGGTCTGGTTTGCAGACTGGAAGTGGCCCAATACCCTGGTGGAATTGGCTCCAACCCCACTTGGCCATGGTCCTGCTACCAGTTTATCTGCCAAGGGACCCAGGAGGAACTGTATCCATCTATGCCCATGGTAAAAGGCCTGTTAACCTTGGACCCAATTGGATTCCTAAAATAGCTCTATGACCTACTTTAGCCTTGTGCTACCATGATCTGGGAGCAGTACTGTCTGAAGAAATACAGTATGAGACACATTCATCCATGACCCTGGTGGCAGGCCTGCCAATCACAGTTCCAACTGTGGGCACTGAAGCAGCCCTGTGACCCATCTCCAGCCCCATGCTACCACAGTTGGGGGAATCCTTCTCACTTAGGGACTTAGGGAGAGATATGTCCATTTTGTGCCCCCAGTAAAAGGACTATCAACCTCTGTCTTGGCTTTGGACATCGAAGTAACCCTGGGAATCAGTTTTAACTCCCTCTTTCACGGTCGAGGGTCACTTTGGCCTGCCCAAGGACTCAGCAGGAGACACGCCCATTGTGCCCTCTGTAACAGGACCACTGACTTCAGACCCAACTGTAAATCCTGAAGTAGCCCAGTAACCTAGCTCTTGTCCTATTCTACTGCAGTCCAAAGGCAGTCAAGTGATTTTCCCAGAGACAAAGTGGGAGCCATGCTCATCTATTCCCTTGTCAACAGGCTCAAAATCTACAAACTCGACTAGGGACTTGGAAGTGACCCCATGACTCAGCTCCAGCTTTGCCTAACTGTAGTCCCAGAAGCAGCCCCATCCACCTGGGGACCTAGCAATAACCATATTCATCCATGCACCCAGGTAACAGGCTTGCCAAACACAGAGCCAGCTGAAGACCTGACAGCAGCCATATGGCTCAGCTCTAGCCCTGCTCAATTGCAATCCCAAAAGAAGCCCCATCTGTACAGGGAAACAGCATAAAAAGGTCTTTACTTGAAAATATCAGTCTGTAAAAACGAGAAGAGCTGTTGCTCCTTCAAATGCAAAGGCATCAATGCAAGGCTACATGAATCATGGAAAAGTAGAGAAACAAAGGAAATTAATAAAGGTTTAGTAAACTACCCTAAAGAAACAGTGATTCAAAACTGCTTGATAAAGAATTCTAAATAATAATCTTAAAGAAGGTCAATGAGCTTCAAAAGAATACATATAGACAAATAAAATCAAGAAAACAATACATGAACAAAATTAGAAGCTTAATAAAGAAATAAAAACCATAAAATGAACCAAACAAAAAACATTTTGCAGCTGAAGAATACAATAAGAATGCAAAAACTGAAAAATTCAATAGAGAACTGCAACAGCAGTTCAATCATGCAGACTCAATCATGCAGAAGAAATAATCAGTAAACATGAAGATAAAGAAACAAAAAGAAAAAAAAATAAAAATTTAAGAAAGCAAATGGGATTCACAAGACACCATCAAGTGAAGCAGTATATGCATTATAGAGGTACCAGACGGAGAATAGAAAGAAATGGGGATAGAGACCTTATTTATAGAAACAATGAAAACTTCCCAAATTCTATTCAACATACTAATAGTACTGTAAGTCCTAGCCAGAGCAATTAGACCAGGAAAAGAAATAAAAGGCATTCAAATTGTAAAGGAAAAAATAAAATTATCTCTGTTTGCAGATGACATGATTTTACATGTACAAAACCCTAAACACTCAACAAAAAACTATTAATATTACATTAGAAATGATATGGGGGTTGGGGGAAGATGTCATATAAATATGAAGAAGGAAAAATGAATTATAGAAAAACAAAGAAATTATATTTTGGAATGGTCTGAGTAAAATGGGACCCTGTTATACACATCAGTTTGAAAATAATCATGAATTCACATATACAAATAATGAGAACGTAATATATGTATGTGTGTACATGTGTGTATACATGCATGTGTGTGTGTATCTATATATAATGAGAATAAATAATGAGAATTAAACTTGGCCTGGAAGATGGGGCGACTTGTAGAAACTTCCACATGTAAGTTTTATATTTTTAAATAATATCCCCTCTCTGTGCCCCATTGGTCCCTCAATCCTCTCACTCCTCCCTATCACCAACTGCCACTTGAGATAATCAAGAACGGTAATTTTTCTGCTACTCCTATTATCTTTCTCCCAAGAATCCACCAGCCATTCTTGGTTTTTTTTTCCCTCCTCAGATTGGTTTACCATCAAATAGAACTTATTTAAAAAAAGGCAAGTGAGGGGGCAAAAATGCAAAGAGCTGTGAGGGGTCTGAGCTAACAGGTTAGCCTGCTACAGCCTCATGGGTGCTGGCAGAAGACATGAGACCTCTGGGACAGAGAATAAGGACTTTTCTACTCACAACAATAACAGCAAGTAGAGGAGCAGCAATTTTTATGGATTTTCTGGCCCAAATTCCAACAGGGAAATGCAAAGAGGGCCAGGTGACACCTACTCTCATAATGGATTGCATCACAGGAGAAGAACCTCAAGCTTTCACAAACCGAATCTTTCATAATGCACAGTAAAAATTCCTGCTTTTTGACCCAAAGGAAGCCATTATCTTTATGATATTATCTAGTAAACAAACCTGCCATTGACTCTGAAAGAAAACACTATATCTTCCAAGGCTATTCACCATGCCAACATTCTTGGGAAGGTAGTCTGGAACAAAGAAAGATAGTCTGCTCAAAAGAGGAGCAGAAAAATGAGAACCATGGAGAATTGTCTCCCAACACGAGGCTTTGACCCAGCCCCCATAATTGCTTGTCACATACAATTGAGTTAATCATTTACCTATCAGCAATGGAGAGTTATTAAAAATATTTCAGAAGGAAAGTTACTTTTAAAAAGTGTAAGAGTAGTGTCACTGAAGTTTGAAGATGTTTGAAAAATAGACTAGATAAAAGGGACATTTCATTAATCCAGATGAGAGATAATATTAAAATATTATTTGTTATGCAATTTATATTTATCTTAACTTGCTAACTAGATTTCTTGTTATCTTTTAATCCAGAACATATATTACACTAACTATTACATAAAATTTCCCATGTCCCTATCACAGAGTTGAATGCCTAGTAAGCACACAATAAATACCCATACCCTTACTGATGTAATGATTTATTAATTTGAGTCCGAGGGACACAAAGGTCCTTTTAGTGACCGGTTGAAAGAGCATAGCCTAGGAAGGTCTGAATTTACTCATACATCTTCATTACATATTTTATTCTCCAGAAAAGTAATCTTCTCTTTAATGTTACTTCCGTTTTTGGGAATTCACCTCATACACAAGTTACATTATGTTTATAAAAAGCAATATCTAAGCTGTTTTGCCACACAATTCCAAAAAGCCAGCCTATAAGAGGGTCAAGCTTCAAGTATGTGACAATGTTCTCATATTTTTCAAGGACTTGGAAGATGCACCACCTTTTTATAACGTGTGTTTTATTTCAAGCACACCTAAACGATGTAGCTGCTTTATAATTGCACAGGACCTTTGCTAGAAATTGAATTTCTAATATTGATGCTTCCTATTCTTAATGTTGCAGTCATGCTTTCTTTTAATTAATTAGAGAAATAGTGTTTGCTATAGGAAAACGCCTAAAGCAAAACCTGATTTCAGGTACCAATCAAAGGGAGAAACAAAGCACTCTGTGTTCATTGTGTGAACAATCTCTTTGAAGGTCAATGCTGTAAGATGAAACTGAAATGTTGTTTCTTGTTTTCTTTACTAGGGTCAGTACTTTTATTTAGAGGCAAATGACAGCATCTCTTATTTGATTTTAAAAGTTAACCTTTGCCCAATGACTATACAAATAATTAACAATATTGTCTAAGTCAATTTAGCTAATTAAGCTCATGCTGCATCTCTGTGATCTCCTTTGATTCCTTCAAGGATTTTGGAACCTCAGAAAAAGAAAATAAGGAATTTTCATGGAAGGAAGTTGCATAGCAGAATTAAAGTGAAAAGTTGAATAACTCTAGCAGAGTAAGTCCTGTAAATGTTACTGTGATACATTATTATACTTTATATGTTATGATACTTCAGTACTTTCAGAATGCAATAAACTACTATATTGAACTGATGCTGGAACAAGTGTGTTCTTGTTGTTGTCATTGTTTTCCCTGACTCTCCCCATTGTAAATTTAGCTATTCATGGTCTATTTCTCATCCATATTTTTCTCATTAAATTATAAAATATTTCATTATTTTTAAGGTCCCACCTCCTCCTCACATAACAAGTTATTTATTATTTCTCTGAGTCTCATTTTTACTGCACACTGTGATTTCCCCTGGTGAACTTATAATAGAGTGAAGACTGAACTATTACAATCCATATCCTTATCTAAAATTCCTTCACAATGTGTTTTTCTTTACCAAGAAAGATAATGGAAAATAAATACTGAAAGATTTTTAAATCCCACTCTTAGAAAATTCAAAACTAACCCTTTCACATTCTCCTGGAAGTGGGTAAGAGTTTCCCATGGCACTAGGATACTGTGCAAATATATAAATATACATGTGTGTGTACGTGTGCAATTTCTGTAACTTCTCAAATGAGAAACAATAAAATCAACGTATGTGTGTATATATACATGTAATTTTTATAATTTTGCCAGTAAGAAATGATAAAACCTGATGCAAATTAATTTATTCATGATGAGATCTTAAATAGTGTGATTTTGTAGCACTGATCTCTCTTTACATAAATGTCATTATTGTTAATTCTTAAGTCTTCCTCTTCATTCTGAAAATATTATCGTTTTTCCCCAGCAACAGAGCCCAAGGAGAATGGGAAGGAGTGTTCTCTTCGGCTCTTGTTGTCAATGCATGAAATGCTTGCCATTGTCAACACAATCCAGTGCCACAGCCACTGTCGTATTCACAGACAGCACTGTGCACAATTTATGAGGTTTACATAAAGGTTATGTGGAATAAATTACTGGCCTTTATCTTTGCCTGGTATCCTCTTTGCATTATTTATGAGCAAAGAACAATGCATTATGCTGGACTCCGTGTTAGACTGCTATAATTCTCCTAGTAAAACATCATTTTCCTAGAGAGCCTGATGTTAGTGTGAATAGTTAACTCCCTCTTTTTGAGAAGAGCTATGCAGCATGTTTCAGACAGTACATCAGAAAGATGCTGACTGCACCTATTATTAATGATCAATCTTAAGACGACCCATGGAGGAAGAGAGTTTCTTGAAACTGCATTCTGCAACGGATGCTGCTTATCTTGTCCATCCTCTGGATACCATACTGTTGCAACTCGGTGACTTAATCAGCAGTTTTTTGAAGAGTGCTCAATATGTTCCAGACACTGTTCTAAGTGCTTCGAATTTTTCAGTGAAAAAAGAAACAAAAATTATGATCTTAGCCTAGGTTCCTCAAAAAAAATAGCCTGAGATAAGTGTTCAGATATATGAATTTTAATTTGGGAAATGAATCCAAGTAACTGGAGAAAGGAACTAGAGGGGCAACATACAAAAGTAGGGAAAGTTAATTCACGGTTGCATCATTGAGTCAATTTCAGCTCAGTGAACAACTAGAGCACAGTTCCACTAGACATCTTCTGAGGAGCCATGTATGAGCACCTCAGAATTGTCCACCTGAGACAGAAAAGAGAAACTTTTGTCCATGAGGGCTAAGATTGTCCCATAAAAATTAAGTCTCCTCTGCATGTGTCAGGTTCTTATGGCCATCTCTGCTGGAAGTGGAAGAGAAAGAGCCAAAAGCAAGACCTTTGCCATAGAGGTAAGGTAAGGTGCTGTCAGATTATACGTGTGTGAAACTCTATGTCACGACAATGGCTGGACTGAAAACAATGGCCAAAAAGAAATGAGGTGGGACACAGTGATGTCCAGTACAATTCCTGCCTTTGAAGAGCTTACATCTAGTGAGTTGGCTTTTATCAAATACAGAAAATATTGGAAAAACTCTTCTAGATATTGGCCTAGGCAAAGAATTTATGAAGAGGACCCCAAAAGCAATAAAAATAAATAAATGAGACCTGATCAAATTAAAGTTTCTGCACAGCAGGTTGTTTAGTTTCTATGACTTTGTGTGTAGAATTGAGTATTTTTGTTGGAGTTGATTTCTAATTTTATTCCACTGTGGTCTGAGAAGATATATGATATAACTTTTATTTTTTGTAATTTGTTGAGACATGTTTTGTGGCCTAAGATGTGATCAATCTTACAGAATGTTCCATGTACTGATGAGAAGAATGTATATTCAATAGTTTTTGGGTAGAATGTTCTGTAAATGTCTGTTAGGCTCATTTCCTCTAGAGTCCTGTTTAAGTCCAGTGTTTCTTTGTTTATTTTCTGCTTGGAGGATCTGTCCAATTCTGTCAGTGGGGTGTTGAAGTCCCTGACTATTATGATGCTCTTGTTTATCACTTTGTTTAGATCATGTAGGGTTTGCTTTATAAATCTGGGCGCACCTGTGTTAGGTACATAACTATTTAGGATTGTTATGTCTTCTTGTTGAATTGCTCCCTTTATCATTATATAATGAACGTCTTTGTTTTTCTTTACTATCGTTGTTTTAAGGTCTATGCTATCTGATATGAGAATGCAGGCTTCATCTGCTTTCTTTTGATTTCCATTTGCATGGAATAATTTTTTTCCATGCCTTTGCCTTCAGTCTGAATGAGTCCTTGTGGGTTAGATGTGTTTCCTGGAGACAGCAGACACTTGGCTTGAATTTTTTTTTTTTATCCATTCAGCCAGCCTATGTCTCTTGAGTGGCAAATTCAAGCTGTCACATTTATTGAAAGAATTGATAAGTGGTATGCATTTCTGTTCAAGGGATGAACTTATCTGAGAATCAATTGCAACTTAGATCCCAAGATCATAGGTGTCAACTACTACCAAATTCCAAAATCAAGACCTTCAAGAAAAAAGGCAGTAAAATTCTAGTTTTTAAACCCACAGCTGAAATTTCACATCCATACCTTAAAAAGGGTGGACAGGCCAGAAGAGATGAACTTAAAAAAAAACATTTTGGGAGAGCACTATCAGGGTTTGCGCATTCTTTACCCATGTCATGGAAGGAGGCTGAGAAGGATTTGACTTCTTCTCCAAGCCAGTGAAGGAGGCTTCAATGGGATGTGGTAGAGAGCTTTACTTGTTTTCTATAGAACTTGAAGGACATGGTAGACTGATAACATGCTTGAGAAGCTTAAAGGAAGAGTGACCATGCCTATTGGTATCAGAAAAAAACAAAGTTACAAATTTGGAGACAGCTTCTACTGCCAGAATTTTCAGGGTATATTCAAGAGACTACTGTCAAAGATTTGTCTTAAATCTGGCCCAAGGAAGCTGCCTGGAATAGAACATAGTTCTCAGCCAAAGGAATGGCTTGGTTCTGAAGGAGAAGCAATAAATCATCAGCCAGAAGAGATGCATTCATCCACATCAAGCGAAATACATTTGAAAGATGTATTTCAGCAATGGAGGCAGGAAGAAGAATGTCTGGAAACCCCACAAAATCACCCTAGATATGAATAATTCAGTTTCAAATATCTGACAAATGAATAGTTTCTCCACTTTAAAGAATCTAAAAGATCCAAAATTATTCCTATGTAAGATTCTGTAAGATGCCACTGTAGCCATTCTAAAATGGAAACAAGAGGGGTTATTTTTCACACTTGGACCAGTGAGATAAACCACGCAACCTACAGAGAAGGTGGAGGAGAAAGAAGAAATGAGAAGAGAGAAATATTAAAGGAAAACTAAGCCCTAGAAACATATTCAAAGAGGATAGTGCTTGGAATGAAAGTCAAGCAATGAGAAAATTTCTCTTATGTTCGTAATAGTTAGTATTAATAATTAGAAGGAAAGATGAAGATAAAGAGATATAATAATACATAAAGCAAGAAAAGGCTTAGAGGTCAGATGGCTTTAGCACCCATAGGTTCATTAGCTAAAAAGGGAGCCTGAGATTATTGACTCAAAGAGCGTACTCTGGAGTCAATAGTCAACTCAGCTTCTTACTCAAGTATAAGCAAGTGAGGGAGTGCAAGTTCTTAAACACTCCATTTCACATCAGTCTTTCTTCTGAGTCTAAATTCTTAATGATTGAAAGGTAGCAAGTTTTTTTCTCTCTTTCTGAATATAGAAATTGTGTATGGAAGCAGCGATGGTAACTGATTTCAACTAGCTCAAACGAAGATCTTATATCACTCCCCACAGTTTGCTGTCTGGCCATAATTCTTCAAAGGAACTCTTCAAGAGAAGCTAGAGACTTGAGTGGATGACACACCATGAATGTCAAAGGAACCAGCTGAAAAATGAGAATTTAGGCAATCAACAATTTTCTTCTTCTGTGTGATATCAAATGATTAATTTGAGTCATTTTCTCTGAAATTACAGGGTGTCATGGATAGGAACTGTGTCAGCCAGAGTGCAGTATTGAATACACTCTAAGCTGACAAGAGGAGTTAACAGCAACCTGCACAAATATAATCACATGAGCAGGCCAATTAGGTCTTAGGAGAAAGAAATATCTCCTGTTTTATCCTAAAAAATTTATCCCAATTTTTTCGATGTATCAGATGCCCCAAAGACACATACAGTGCCAGATTTGGCATATCAAAAAATTTCACTACAGCCAACATTCCCTTAAAGGAAATTTAGTGAAGTTTAGCAAGGAGAGAATTTTCATTTTTTCTGAAAAGGCTTCGTTCTCGTGTTCAGACTCTGTTGGACAATTAACAGGCCTTCAAGTGAGCAGAGACTCACAAACCATGAGATTTGCCTTTTTTTCCTAAAAAAGAAATTGATGGAAAGTGTGTTTTTACCTGCACACAGAAAAAGAAATTGACTGGATTTTTCTTTTGAAAACTAAAATAAGCCCCAAAAAACAAAACAGAAAACAAAAACCTAAAAATCACAAAACTTGACAATTTAGTTTATATTCGTTTTCTTTATTTTAATTCAAACCGACTATTCAGTAAACAAATTTTCTTTAAATTTATAGATTCCCATTGCAGTTTAACACTCTACAGAGAGGTGATGTATACCACAGTTAACTGATTAGTGTAATTTCAATTTACTTTAATATACCAAATCTCTAGTGTGAAATATCCACAGTTAATAACCAGCATAGACTAAACTGAGGTCATTGTCAGAATTACCAATCCCCAAATTTAATTTTACAGATGAGAAAGAGAAAGATATCATAAGATATCATTAAAGTTTATGTCTGTCTAATTTTAATAACCTATTGTGTAGACTGTTTTAGTCTTTTATCACTTTGCTTTCTTCTTAGCTTGTGTGTTCCCTTATATTACTATTTCATTTTATAGGCTTTTAGAATTAAAAGCAGCATAGTCAATATCATGAGCCTTTTTTCATGGCATCTAGGCTTCTGGTCCTTGTTTTCTATTATATTTAAGTTATAGTGGGCTGCCATATATTTGGAAATGTAAACATTTCTTTTTCAAAAAATCATATCCTTCAAAAAACTATCCTGAGAGAAAGGAGAGGAGAAGAAAAATCATATGTATTATCTTTTCAAGGTTCTGAACAGGGCTGGAGGAAGCATCTTCATGTTGATAAGTTATGTATCCAAAAGCCACAGACCCCACTGGGTCACCCATCCTTCCTCCTTCTTCAACCAGCATCTCCTAGAAAACCACTGATAATCATTATCACAAAAGGAACCATCTATTCAGCATTTATCATGTTCTAGACACAATGTTAATCACATTCATTTAATTATCTCATTTAATCCTCAGAATGATCCCATAGGTTGCTGTTGTTATTATTGTCTTATAGTTGAGGAAATTGAGGAGATACAGGGAAGACAAGCAGAATGAGCTTGTTATATGGTTAATGTTATGGACTGGATATTTGTGTCCCCTCAAAATTTGTATGTTGAAACCCTAATCTGAATGAATTCTAGTTAGAGGTGGAGCCTTTGAGATGTAATTAGACCACAAAGGTAGAGCTCTTATGAATGGGATTAGTACCTTTATAAGAACAGGCCAGAAATCTAGCTAGCTCTTTCTGCCATGTAAGGATTTAAGGAAAAGTCAGTTGTCTTCAACTTGGAAGAGGTTTACCAGAATCCAACCATGCTGGCACCCTGATCTCTTAATCCCAGACTCCAGAACTATCAGAAATAAATTTCTGTTGTTTATAAGGCACCATATTTATGTTATTTTGCTATAGCAGCCCAAGTTGTCTAAGACAGCTAATATAAACCACAACCTGAACCTAGGATCAACTGGCCCCAAATCTCATATAGCAAAAACTTTCTATGTTTCACTTCTGTTCTTCTCAGCCTCACTTGCTTCTGGGGTGTTTGGCCACTTATTCCAGCCATGACTACCATTGCTGCAATCAGCTTTGTGTGCAAACTCACCAGATGTGCATGGGACACCTTGCTGAGCCTTCCTCTCATGCCCGCACTGCATACCCCTTACCTCCTGCCCTTGGGGTTTTGGGTTAATTTTAAGGCACAGTGATCTACTTGAATGTATGGAAGTATTCAAATGTTTTGTGGGAAAACTTTTGACCAATGGGAAATGGAAACCAGTGTATAATTTCTTTACCCATCATCCCAGCAAAAGTCTGCCTTTAGAAGCAATTTCACAGCCTTTCAAAGGGTGGCTAAGTGAAATATATGAAATGAAACATAAAGGAATGTAATACAGGGAATAAGAATCTTCTATAGCTGTTTGACGAGCTAGAATTAAAAGTAAGAAAACAGTCACTAATTATCTCATCCCATAGCATCAAAGCAGGTAGTTCCCAAGAGTATGCCCAGAAACTGCTACAAATCTTAAGAAGTTCTGGTAAGTTCTCAACAACTCTCAGTGTTTATCAGTGAGGTGAGGGGTTCCCACAGGCTTGCCTGTAGTTTACCTCATACCTCCTGCCTACACACATTGCTACCTACCCCATCCTCTGGAAAACAATGGTTTGTCCCTCTTTCCTGCCATCCAAAAGCCTTTGGTGTGCAAAATGAGAACTATAAAAGGAGAGGAATTCTAATGGAGGAGACCTGAGACTAAGGGGAGGCAAAGATGCTTAGTAGACAGCAGACAATCAAGCACATAAGCACATGAAAATTTTACCTTGATATGCATCCTAATTGATCACTTTACCAACCTGACATTTTTAACAGATGCTGAAATAATAACAGATTCTACAAACATTATGGGAGTTTCAAAATCCTACTGGGAATATAAGGATGTAGATAAAACATTATATGCTAGAAATTATTTTAGGAAACCTATGTTATTAGAAGAAATGCTTTGATAAGCCACTAAGAGGGGCAGGGAAGACCACAAAACAACATAGTGAAATAGCAACAGAGGATCATTAGCTCTTTTCTATGAAGGGTAGACCTGGCTAGCAGCAGAGCTCCTGTTATGTTAAATGAGTGAACAAGCTGAGGCAATGCCACCAAAAGTCCTTCTTTTCTGCCATTCTCCCATTTATCACAGTCTTTCCTCTAAATCAACATTGAACACAGATTTAAGAATGTTCACTCGAAGCATCACCAATCATTGGTCTGCCTGAGGTGCCCACGTAACTCAATCCATCTCTGCATTCATGTGAACACAATCAATTGGTCAATAGTGCTCCAGTGGAAAAACAAGTGAGATTCTCTGTTCCAGCTCACCTTGTCTATTAAGAAGCCAGGGTAAAATCAAGGTCTTTTCCAATGCCTCTATAAACTTCAGTAACCAAGTATTCAGCCAGGAACATTCCATACACTGATTCCTGACTCTGTATTTGTTACCTTTAAGACTAACCTTATTCAGAAAAATCACTTTTCTTTTTATTTATATATTACTACAGCAATTAAGAGAACTCTTGATGAGTTTATTGTAAGTAAATTGATTATCCAGTTACAAGACCCTTAAATGTAAACCATTTACTAAAGACAAAGAGAACTCCCAGTGGCTGCTCCAATATGTACTTTCTGTTGGGAAAGCAATAACCATAACCACAGGGTATATTTATCTAAACTCCACCTTATACCAAAAATCATTTAAAGTGCTCAGATGATTCTAATAAAGACTAAGAAATAATCATCATATTTCACAAGTTTGACCCACTTAAGCTTTAAGATGTTACTAGTTGCAAGTAATTTTAATAATACCTAATACATTATTAAAATCATAATATGTATTTGTAATGGGTGAACTTTTTTTGTTAGTTAATTTTCTTGTGTACTGATGTCCCCAAGGACACATGGATCCAAATACTGAAGGATAAAATTTATAACAGAATATTTTATATATTAAAATTTTATTTGAAACAGAATAAGAAGCTATTGAAATGATGGTGGTGTCACCAAGAAAGAAAAAAATTCATCTAGAGATGTTTAGCTTTTTTGGTGTGTTGGTATCCCCCAAGGTGATCACCTATCAATTCTGTTGTTGCTGCAACACTACCACCGCAGTTCCAAAGAGCTCCATTTTTTGGTAGCTTAGGTGTAGTATGTCCTAAGGATTTTCTAATGCAATGGCAATATTATTGAGTTACATGAATTTTAGACTTCATGGTATGAAGAGTGATTAAGGTAGGTTGAGCATAAGTAGCTCAATCTGGAAGAATAAGTTGAATGTGTGGTCCAGCTCCCCAGTTCTCTTAAATCTAATCTTTATTTCCCTAGGATAATGAGTAGACACTCATGCCAGCAAATATATTATTAATAATAGCATAGAGTTAATTACTATATGTATATCTTTACCAACTTCCTAGAAAGTTAACCAAAAATGTGGAACCATTCCATGCATTATAGGAGCAGTATCTTTGTAAATACTTAAACCTCTTGAAAAACTCAAAGTAGAACTCAAAAAAAAGTATATTCAATTATATTATTGACTCCTGGGGAAAAAATTTAACTTTTCTTAGTATATCTTTTCAGGAAGTGCCATAGCCTAGGTAAAATTATTCAATAGAATATGTCCAAGATATTGAGTTTTGGCCATCCCTTATTAAAACCAGTTGCTTATTCTATCATGCTCATAAAAGTAAATATAATTTGTAACAAATTCTTCAATACATCTTCCCCAATCAGGCCACAAAATATATTTGCATTTTAGTAAACCACATGAAATCATATGTAAAAGTTCAAACCCTTAAAAGAAAAATGTTATATGAATTACATGTAGTTGAAGAGAGTTTATAGGTATAAAAGAGCCCAGATAATAAAATGGAAGGGTGGGTTGTTGTTGTTATTTACATTATTTTCAAATAGTACTCATTATATCACAATTTGACATAATGCAATTCATAATGTTAGCTATATGTCATTCTGCAGCCTAAAGCTGATTTGCCCTCCTTGTATAATTAATTCAGTTTAGATTTTTTAATTCTTAAGGAATATATATACATAATATACATGTTATACATAATATACATATATGCAATATATGTATATACAAATCCCTGGCTGGATGTCCCACAAAGCCTAGGTTTTATGGATGGATCTGGAGGACATTATTTTAAGTGAAATAAACCAGGCACAGAAAGACAAAAAAAAAAAAAAAAAAAGCCTAAGTTTTGAGTGGAGCATTCCTCTGACCTGAAACAACTAAAAAGTCTACAATAGGTAGAGCAGAATAGCAGAATATTTGAAATGACATTTAGTGAACAAGAATATAAATCTACCTATATTACAACACAAAGAGGTAAGTAGATGATAAATATGAGAGATTAACAAATATCAAGAATATAAAGAAGTCTAAAATATGTCTAATGAGAGTCCTAAAAAAGAGAATGGAGATTGGGCTGTATTTGAATAAATATAGACTGAGAATTGTCTAAAGCTGTCAAAAGGCTGGAATCTGCAAATAAAAACTATACAATGTATACCAAGCAGAAAGATAAAGACTTTGAAATAAAACTTCAAAACATTAAAGAAAAGGATAAATTCTTGTGTAGCTCAAAATAAAAGACATATCATTTAAAAGACAGCCAACTTTTCAGCAGCAATGATAATAGTTAGGAAGCAGTGCAGTGATATAATCAAAGTAATGAAAGATAAAAACACTCAGAATTTTATATGTAATAAAACTATTTTTAAGAAAGGGGATGAAGGAGTCATTTTCAGATTAAAACAAAACATAAAAAACCCACAAAAACCAAAACTGAGTTTTCCATCAACAGATCTTCACTAAAGACATGTTTTTTTTCATGTTTTATTTAAGTAGATTTAGGGGGTACAGTGGGTTTTTTTGTTACATGGATGAATTGCATAGTAGAGAAGTCAACGCTTTTAATATACCCATCACTTCCAGGGGTGGATTTTTCCTCTCTAAGTTTCCTTTAGTATAAAAAAGACATCTGCACTAATGGAATCTTAGAGAAAAAAAAAATGCCCTCTGAAGTAAGGTATGCAATACAGGAAGGATTGGTAAGCAAAGAAATTGGTAAGATAAATCTAAGCAAACTTTATCTGGGAAAGGAAAAGCAGTTCTTAATTTGTTTGCTTTAAAATGACAGAAATAAAATACTATAAAATAATAGACTGTTAATTAGAAAGAGGGAGTGATCACAATTACCATTCTAAAATCATGCATTATTCCGGAGAGCAGACTTAAATGTTGATTAACTTTAGAATTTTCAAAGTACATATGGTAAAATTTCAAGGGAAATCACTAAAAGAATACTGCCAACTAAGTAAAGTGGAAAAAAATGATCAAGAAAACAAACTAAATGACTAGATCAATAGCAAAAATAAAATCCAAAAATAAAAGAAAAAGAAAGAAGCATAGATAAAATGAAATAAAAGGAAATAAAATGAGAAATAGAAAATCCAAATTAAAATAGTCTTAAGAAGCCCCAAAATAATACAAATCACATTCAATATTAATGACCTAAACTTGTGAGGAAGGAAACAAAGATATTCAGATTGGATTGTGTGTGTGCATGCGTGCGTGTGTGTGTGTTCATGTATGAGAAAGATTAGGGAGGGGAGAGAGAGAGAAAAATTCATAAAAACATAAGACAATGAAATATCTGAAAGCCAAATTATTTTAAAAAGTTATACTAGAAAAATACAAAAATATTGCTGTGGTAGTTATGTTAATTTTGAAACAAAAGGATTTTAAGGCAAGAGGACCATTACATAATAATAAAGGATTCCACTTATCAGAAAGCTATATTAATGCATTTTAAACGTGTATGTATCTAATTCAGAGGGCCAAAAATATATAAAGCAGAAAAATATTTAGTATCATGGGTAAAAATGATCAAATCTACCATTAGAGTGAGAAATTTCTAAATTTGTCTCTCAAATATTTACAGGTCAAATAGGCAGTAAATTTGTAAATCATAATTTGAAAGGTTGGTATAAATAAAGACATATAGACTCATTCATCCAATAATTACTGTATACATTTTCTCTTCAAGTATGCATGCAAAATTTGTAAAACATGACCATAAAAACATTTACTATACCATAAACATGAAAACATTTACTATACCATAAAACAAGTCTAAACCAATTTCAAGAAATCTGTATCAGATGAACTGTGTCCTATTTCTGTCTTAGTTTTTTCAGACTGCTATAACAGAATATCATAGACTGTGTGGCTTATAAACTACAGAAACTTATTTCTCATACTTTCAGAGGCTAGGAAGTCCAAGATCAAGGTGCTGGCAGATTCAGTGTCTGAAGAGGGCCTGGCTTCCTGGTTTATAGTTGGCAATCTTTTTCTTATGTCCTCACACAACAGAAAAGGAGAAGCAAGCTCTCAATCGCTAATCTTATTTCAATTAGTGTCTTAGAATGCTAATCCCATTCATGAAGACTTTACCCTCATGACCTCATTACCTCCCAAAGGCCCCACTTCCTAATTCCATCACAGTGTGGGGACACTGCAGGATAGTTCTCCAGGTGGCCTTGGATTGACCCAGTTCTCCCCACTGTCTTGCTTGAAGTTCTCAAGAATAGCTGTAGAATAAGCTGGGAATGCAATATCTTGAGGTAAAGAGGAGTTGGTTAGAATAGCCTGAGCCCTCCCCACCCTGAGAACAGATGCCCTTCTACACTTTGTCCCAGTCACTTATGTGACCCTGGGGTATAAACTCAGGACAGGCTGCTGTTGGAGTCCCTCCACTGTAGCACAAGTGGGGCATCCACAGGAAATACACCATCTCCCCTGTGCAATTTTTCTGAACCTTGGGATACTGGCTTGTCCTGAATCCTAGACTTCAGTTGTCCCTCGCTGACCATCTGTAAGTAATAAACTTGCTTCATGTACGTTGTGTGTGTGGTGTTCTGTCTAACCGGACTCAGACAAGTTGGTAACCAGTGCACAGTGTTCCATATCTATATTCTATATCTATCTCTCTATTCCATATTTCTGTCTCTATTCCATATCTCTCTATTCCATGTGTATATTCCATATATATATTCCATATATATAAATGATTGACATAGGCCAGACCACAAAGGTTGGTTTTAGAGAATCACCTTGACTCAAATAAAGGTTATTTTTACTTTACTATAAGTCATAAAGTAAACAATGCAAAGAGTATAACTAGATAAAGACATGAAAGAATAGATACATCTCACCATCACCCCTGTTCAAAGTCACAGGCTCTCTGCTTTCTATAGGGTCAAGATGAACAAATGGCAACATCAACTTCTCATTTCATGTTCCACCAACAAGAAATTTTTGCTCTGACATAGTTATGTACTTCTAAGCATGCAGCAAGCCTAGCCATGGTGCACTATACTCGCCCTTTCATGGTGTGTTTTGAATTCAGTTGATACCTGGTCGTTCTCAAAGTGCACAGCATTTTTGTATCTACAGCCTTTGCTTACAGTGCTCTAGTTTCTGATATTTACCCCTCTCCCCCCCCCCATATTTATTTATTTATATTTTCTTCAGTATTCAAAGTACAGTTCATTCACCCGAACTTCTAATTAGAAACTATTTTTCTTCTGTAACCAGCTCCATGAGCAAATTTCAAGGGCCTTTATGTGTTTTTTTATAACCTTCTCCCTTAACTAACTACTACTAACAACTTTTTGAGTTCTTTCCCAGAAATGATGGATTTCCCACAAGACAGTGGAGTTGAGATTCTGAAGGGCTCACAGGGCAGACTTCCTGACTCCAGGACTCATCATCCCCCTTGACCTCCCCCAAGGCACACATGCCCCTTCCTTGAAAAGCCCATGATCTCCATTAGTCAGAGAGATAGATTTGAGTCAGCTTCTCCCATCCGAAAAGATGTCAATCATATTAAAAATCCCTTTCTTCCATGGCAATCCTTGTTGTCTTAATAGTTGGATCTTAGCGCAATAAGCAACTTGACCTAGACCAAAACCCCCTTGTTATTTCAACAACACTTCCTCCCTCCTATGATTTCAAACAAAGTTTATACTTCCTTGAAGCCATCTATTTAATTCACCTTTTTTGTAATTTCAGAATATTACAGGGTTACAAATGTTTAGGTTACATATATTGCCTTCACCCCCACCCCAAGTCAGATCTACAAATGTGTCCATCCCCCAGACAGTGTGCACCGCACCCATTAGGTGTGAATATACCCATCCCCTCCTTCCTCCTCCCACCTACCCAATACCCAATGAATGTTACTATCATATGTGCACATAAATGTTGATAAATTAGTACCTTATAAAACAATTATTAATGTTTATTACATCCATCCCTCTGCAATAGAAGACCCTGAGAGCACAAACCTCTGTATGCAGCATAGTACCTGCACTGTGTTAATGACTCTAATCATCCTATCTCGAAGACAAAGCCTGTGACCTCCACCCACCTGGGCCCACCTGGGGGCTGGCACTGGCCTGGGATGGCTGAGCTATCTCCTATAACACAAAGAACAAAAGACCTTTTCCCTGCCTCAGGGATACCGGCCAGGCCACAGTTACTAAAAAGAGTGGGTGAAGTTTTAAAGAGACAGTAAATATTTTTGCCATTTTTGTTTTTTCAGGCATTCCTTCTGTTACAATAGCAGCCTTTCTTCATCCTGGCCTCAGCTCCAATCCCTGAAATTGGTCCTCAAACACTATTACACTAAACTCCATGCTTCTCTGCCCACGTGCATACTTTTCCTTTCATTGAAACATTGAAAACAAATTTTACACATAGGTTAAAAACTCCATAAGGATGGGTGGTAATGCATAACAAAGACCTCCAATTGATGTGTGTGTGTTCCTTTTTTCCTCAAATTTTATTTTGATAAATTTCCAACATATAGAAAAGTTCAAAGAATCTTGAAATTAACACTATATTCTCAGAGCCCATTCACCAAATATTAACCTGGTACCAGATTTTTTTTCTTCCTTCCTTCTTTCTTCCTTTCTTCCTCCCTTCCTTCCTTCCTCTTTCCTCCATTGCCTCCCTTTTTCTTTCAATTTATCTAACTACATTTTTTATGAAAACTATTTACAATAAGCTGCAGATATTATGATACTTCATTCCTAAATGATTCAACATCTCCTAAAAACAGGATTATTATTTTATGTAATCAAAATAATTTATCATGTTCAAGAAATATAATATGGATACATAATATTTATAATGTACTGACCATGTACAAATTTTCAAAATTGTCCCCAAAATATCTTTTGTGGCTTTTAGCTTTTTTTCTAATCTCATGCTATGAATCATGCATAGCATTAAATCACCATGTTGTTCTAGTTGTCTTTAATCTGGAACACTCCCTAACATTTCTTTTATATTACATTAACATTCTTGAAGTGCTCAGGTTAGTTTCTTGCAGAATGTCCCATAATATGAATTTTCCAATTTTTCCACATGAGGAAACTGATGTTAAACAAATTGGGTAAGAATAATTCAAAAGTTTTTACATATCATGAGGTATTTGATGTTAGTGTGAACGGTCATTGATTGACGCTAGTTTGATCACTTGACTAAGATGGTGTTTTCCAAACTCTATGTCGTAAAGTTGTCTTTTTCCTTTTGAATTACAGTTGACCATTAAGCAACACAGGTTTGAACTGTGTGAGTCCACTTACACACAGATTTTCTTCTGCCTCTGTCCCTTTTGAGACAGCAAGACTCAACATGAAGTTGATGAGGATGAAGGCCTTTATGATGATCCACTTCCACTTAATAAATAGTAAATATCTGTTCCCATCCTTATGATTTTCTTAATAACATTTCCTTTTCTCTAGCTTATTTTACTGTAAGAATGCAGTATATAACACATATAACATAAAAAATATGTATTAATTGGCTATTTATCTTATTGGTAAGGCTTCCAGTCAACAGTAGGCTAGTAGTAGTTAAGTTTTTAGGGAGTCAGAAGTTATATGTGGAGCTTTGGCTGTACATGGGGCTGGCACATTTAACCCCCTCGTTGTTCCAGTGTCAACTATAATTACAAATTCATACTTTGGTACATTAAAACCATATAAATATCCTGTCCCATGACTATCTTTTACCCAATAGTTTTAATGTCAGTTCAGGATCCTTGCATGAAATAGTTATTTTAGTGTTGTTTTCAAATGGTGATTTTTAATTCTATCGTTTCTTCTACATTTGTTAGCTGACATTCTTCTATGAAAAAGATATTTTTTCTTTCCCTCTTTTATAGTATCACTGTGGACTCATGAATTCCTTTTTTTATTTAATGAGTTATAATTCAATAATAATATTATATATTGCAATCATTATTCCTTTTGATGCCCAAATTGTACCAAATTTGGCCAGTGTGTACTCTTTCAAGTTGGATGTTGTATCTTTTCAAAATTTCTTCATTTATCTTTGAGTACTTCTTTGATTTCTAGAACAAATGATAACAGGCTCACCTTCTACATTCTCTTCAACAAAGCTATAAACTGTCATTTTCCAAGGGGTCCCTGATCCTTTTAGTCAAGAATGGTATTTAGAAATCAAGTTGTAGGTGCCAAGTGTGTTCATTAATACTGGGGTGTCATTGCTTTACAGTAGACAGATTAGAGAGTTAGATATATAGATAGATTTAAATTTATTATATAACAAATTTTTACTAATTCTACCAATTCAAGCCCAATACCACAGGATTCTTTCTCTTTTCCCTCATTCTATATGTGTATCATTTTTTACCCAATGAGAAACCCAACTCCAAAGAACATCAACATATTTCCTTATTTGTTCTTTCCTGATATACACAAAATAGTTTCATAATTAAACATTAATCCATTACGAAAACCAAGCCTAATAAGGAAAGCTCAAGTGTTCTTTATAATTTCTTATATCCTTATAGTACAGCCCACTAATTGTGAAGAGTAAAAATACTGTGACCAAAAGTTACTTTAATTAATTTTTTTTGCTGAGTGGTTATATTACCAATATAATAAAGTTAGGTTTATTTGCTTCTGTTCCTGTTAAATTTTAGGGCATGCTTTTTTCATTCTTTTTAATTTAATTTGTAAATATATAAAATTTTTACATGGTTCGAGGGTCAAAACTATTTAAAAACTCACTTTTCACATGTAAAAGGTAGCATAGACTCTGAACAATGTATCTGAGAAGTCAAAATCACCTCATATCAATTTATACAGATGTTCTAACATTTTTCAATGCAAAGTTCTCCATTGTATGGATGTATCATAGCGTATTCCAAAAGACTACTCTTGTTGGACATTTAGGTTTTTATCAATATATGGCTATTGCAAATAATGCCAAAATAAATAACCACATGCATATTTGTGAAAAAGAACCTTCAAGGTAAATGCCTAAATGTGAGATTAAGCATCACATGTAAACTCATCTAAAATTTTGTTAGATGTAGCCAAACTCTTTTCTATAGCTGTTGTACCATTTTGCATTCCTATCAGCAATGTATGAGTGCCATTTCTCCACAGCCTTACCAATAGAATATGTTATCAAAACTTTGAATTTTTGCAAATTATGTGAGAAATAGTTATCACAGCTTTAATTTGTATTTCACTTATTATGAGTGAAATTGAGCATCTTCTCATATTGTTCAAGGGCCATTATTGTTTCCTTTTGTGTATGACATAAAGTAGTTCTATTTTCCATGATTTCTGACCTTGACAAAAATATACTCCTTTATTGTGTCTTTGTTGGATTTTTTAATATGTCTTAAGGAAGTTCTCATCCCCCTGGTATGGTAATATATGTTGAAGTATTGCTTCAGAATTCTTCACAATTTTCTAGAGAATATAGAGCAAACTTCTACTCACTATCTGGAACTATCTGGAAAAGGCCACTAAATTTTTTACTCACCTCACACCAATTTTCTTGTCCATTTAGAAACAATTATTTAAGTACACTGGTAAAGGGTTCTGCAGCAGTGCCAGGAGCCCTGGAGAGATCCTGATAGCACGTAGGTGAGCTCTTTCAACCTCCATCAGCTGAGCTCTTTGAAGCCATCCTTACTCTGCTACTGCCAGTTTAATAGTAATGACCTCCCTCAATGCCTATATAATCTGATGGAAATCACATATACATTAACCTTAGTTCATTTTTGTATTCATTTAAAAAGTCATTTAGCCTTTACACAGTGCATGGCACTACCTTTTCTTACAATACCATTATTATATACTAAATATTATGCTTGCCCACCTTTGAGATTTGCCTCTCAAATTTTCCAGCCCTTGCAAAGGGTGAACACAGACATCAGCATTATGGGAGACCCCACCATGTCAGTTTCCCCTCTATCCCATGCCCCATTCCCAGATTAGTTTAAATCATTTAAGGGTCATTGGTTTAAAGCCATTTAGTTCATTTAAGAGTATGCTGTTAGCTAGACTCTAGAGCAGCACAATTTTTCTTCTTTTACCACAACCACCAGAGCACTAGTGGTCTGAGAAGTTGTGTTTTTATGAAAATTGCTGGGCAACAAGAATGAGACCAACTCACGAGTTTACTTAGAATGGTTTAGAGATTGGTAAAGAGTAATGATAATAAGATATAACATTTTAATTATTTATTGAAGCAAATTTTATGTGCATTTTATTCTACAGAAGTATCATTTCATTCAAATTAAGTGTTATGGCTATGGAACTGTCATTTTTGGGGTGGAAAAGCAAGAAATGTTATTGTACTAAATAACTGTTTTGGGGGCCATCAATTCTATTCTCCACACTTCACCTGCTCTGTGACCAGGAAGCCCATCAGCATGCTCACTCTCTTCCCCTTGGAGTTTTGGTTGAAATCAGTAAATGTAGGTATTCAAGAGGAAGAAGAATCAGGTTGGGATGTTGATTCCCTGGGCTCCCTCCATAGGAGTTTACAATGGGCTGGGTGGGTCCCTAGGACAAAGGTACCAGTCCTATCAGGGGCCCTATCCACCCAATTACTGCTCCCTCCACTTGCCCCTTTTAGGAGTAGGTGTGTTAACAGTCCCTGCTGCTATCAGCTCCAGGGTGAATATATCATCCCTGTGGGTTACCTGTACATTAACCATAGCTTTGTGAATATTCCCTATATTAAACTCTTTGCAAATTAAGCACTTGGAGGGTTCCATCTGTTTCCTACGAGGGCCCTGGCTGACACTGTTACTTGTGGCATTCTGGTGTTCTTTTTATGTCCAAATAAATGTTAACCCAAGAATATACTAACCCAACTTTGTGATACTTGGAGCAAAAAGATATGTAATGAATTCCTTCTCTTAAAAAAAGAGTTAAGCTTCTAATGAAGAATGTATTAAAGCTTTTGTCTCATTAAGACAGCAGTTTTTCAGTGATATAAGGACCATATGGACATACAGAAACATGATGCATCACCATTGCTACTCTGCAGTCTGTCTTCTCAGTAAGGATTCTTTCAACATAAGTCTAACATTTTGACTTTCTAAAAATACAGCATCCTTTCTCCATAGGTACTTAAGGAGTCTGCTCAAAAGACTGCTCATGTTTTCTTTTCCATATAAATAAATCATTCCTGTCTTATCAAACTTACCTTTAACACTAAAACATGAGAAAAAGTAGTCTCTTAAAAGAAAGGCTGGGCGCGGTGGCTCACACCTGTAATCCTAGCACTCTGGGAGGCCGAGGTGGGTGGATTGCTCGAGGTCAGGAGTTCGAGACCAGCTCTGAGCAAGAACGAGACCCCGTCCCTACTAAAAATAGAAAGAAATTATCCTGCCAACTAAAAATATATATAGAAAAAATTTAGCCGGCCACCTACTCGGGAGGATGAGGCAGTAGGATCCCTTAAGCCCAGGAGTTTGAGGTTGCTGTGAGCTAGGCTGACACCACGGCACTCACTCTAGCCTGGGCAACAGAGTGAGACTCTGTCTCAAAAAAAAAAAATGCAGATTATAACTTCACACTACATTGATGTCGTGTGCCATCATTGTAAGTGTAAATTATTTTATGCTGTCCTGTTAAATAAGAAGCTGTTGAAGTGAACAAATCTTCTCTAGGCTAAATGGCCACAACAACCATATCTCACCATTTCTTAGGTCTACTTTTTACACTTGCCTGCTGTCCTTTCCTTATTGATGTTACAGTTTTCTCCCCAACATTGTTCTAACACTTCTTTTGTTCTAACACTTCAGCAATGGAGAGTAGGGAAAGGAGGAGCATTGACCTTTCTCTCAATTCCAGGACGTGTCCAATCAGGGTAATTTCATGTCTTTTGCCACAGTCATTGTTTCAGGACTTGAAATTATCCTGACAAAAAAAATTTATTGGTTCAGACAAGGCAAAATCAAAAACAAGATCTTAACCCAAGCACACCATTAGCACCATGTTTCTGGACTATGAAAAGCCAGATGAAAGATGAAACCAAACAGTGTCATAAAGCTAAGAGAATTATCAAACCAACGTTCTGATCGAACCATGCCAAAGGCCACCCTACAGACACCCACAGGTCTTTTTAGTTACATAATTCAATGAATTGTTTTATCTGGTTTGAGTTGGATTTCTGCAGTTTACTTGCAATCTCACTGATAGACCTTTCTCACAATTAACTGTCATTTCTTTCTCTGTCATTTCTTTCACAACTACACTTGTCATTGTGTTAGTTTGGCATGGCTTTCTCCCTGCATTTCATTCCTAACCTGGCTGTTTGGGGCAAATTGTAAAAAAATAAAATAAAATAAAATAAAGCTAGCCAGACTTGAAAATTAAGATTGATTTTCATCTTTTCATCTAGAAGAAAGACTAAGAGTTACTCCATTATATGCCCATGAGCAAGTATGTCTAATTTTCTCATGATTTAAAGTTCATTCCTGCACACTTCCTATATATGCTCAAGAAGGTTGAACTGCTAGACATTTAATTCCTAGGAAAATGGGAATTTACCTATTGATTCTTTCCAAAAGTACATGGATATGTGTGGTCTGTGGAGAGCTTTCTTCTTGTCAGAATAAGAAATGTAGAATAAATATGGTAGATTATTCCTTAAATGTTAGGCATCGTTCTTTTCTGGCACTTATTTGTTATTCATTGCACTAATTAAGAAGTCTAATGCTAAAACATTTGGAATAGCAAAAATTGCAAATTCACAGCATGTTGCTAAATTTCTATGCAGTGATATTTCTTTCAGGCATCATGTATTACATCAGGTCATTGTTTTAATAAATTAACAACACCAGAAAAAAAATAAGAACACAAAAGCTTTGACATCTTGGGCATTGCAATTCTGGACTCTCTCAAACCCTGACATCCTAAGTACAACAACAGGAAAAGGTTGAATTTGAATGTCACCAATTTCAAAGATGGCCCCAGAAAAAAGCTTCCTAAGAGTTGAGATGTCAGGGTCAATCAGTATCAGCTTCGAAAACTGCCAACTACACTGACTTAGTTCAATTTCCCTAGACAATTTTCAACTAGCTTCTTTCTAAAGCTTCTTCAGTAATATATTCTGTCAAAAATTTTGTTTTAAAAACCTAAACTTTATTATGTTGCTAGTATACTCTTAGGTATACTCTTATGCTCATGGGTAGATAGATACCTTGAGAGTAGGAACAATGCTTCTTTTGGATTCTCCCAGCACTGCTAGCGACTTCTCAAGTATATTCATACCTAGTTATCCTCCCTGGGCACACTGGAAGATTGCACTTCCCTGAACCCTTATAGTTATGGTTGCTCGTGTGAATATTTATAGCCAATACCATGTAAGTGGCATTTGTCACTTCTTGGCTAAGACAGTGAAAAATGTATATGCATTTCTCCAGTTACTGTGCTGCCCCCAAGAGGTTGTACATCTACATGATATTGTAGCTACAGGAGGTTCTGTATCTACATGATATTGTAGCTACAAGATGGTGAAGCCACCACCCCCTTGGGCCTCTGTGTAAAGCCTCCTTATCCTGTGTAGCATGAATGTGAAGTATGTGAATGTAGCATGAATGTGAATCTGTCTTGTTAGGCCACTAAGATTTAGAGTATATTTTTTCAGCATGAGAATAGATTATCCTTATTAATACAAACATGTACACGAAAAATAGTTATTAAATTTGTATTGTTTAATTGGCTTTTAATTAAATCAGCCCTAATCCCTTATTACCTGTCATTTTGAGCTCTTTTCTTAAATGGCAACACAAATCAGGCCAGCATATTTGTTTTTCTATTTCCCTCAGTATAGGTATAACTATTTATTTGTCTTAGGTGAGGAAGTTCTTTGAAAAGCTTTATCAAAGGTTCTTAAACCAAGATCAAGTAACAATTCAGAGGCCTTGAGACCTAAGTTTATTGTCCTCTGTGGCTTTCTACATCTACTCATTCTGTGGGGTAGCAGATCCTTAGGCTTTTATCATATTTTTAAGTTTATAGAACCACAATAGATAGGAACTTCTAAGTTAGGTGAAACCTAGGATTTCTATAGAGCAGGACTATAAAATCTGAATATATATGGAATAACTGACAGAGTTGAAAGAAGACCATATTTTTAGTCAAATGCTCTATCAAAAATGTATTAACACAGTTAATTATTAAATAAATTAACTTCATATATTTCCTCAAATAAATTAACCACAGATATTTCCTCAAATCCCAAAATGTGGTTTAAAGCAGACATGATATCTGAATGATTGCTTATCAAGTTTTCAACTCCATGTTTTGACTTCATTTAAAGTGATATGGGAAAAAATACAAACTCTTAAGAAAACTCTTTAAATCATTCATTTTGTAACAAGGGATAATGCTACAAATTGTCAGATAGTTATATCATTGGACAAATATGTGAACAGTTCACACCATCTTGATGGAATACATTATTATGTTAATGTATAACCATCAAGAGATTCATAACCACCCACAGTCTTATAAGTTTTTACACCAATAGTAGTCTCCTGGGAATTCATTTTAGCTGTGTAATAAGCATTTGGTTACTGATAGGTTGTTGATTCACATCACCCAATGAATTTAGTACACCCTTCTCACAAGTTTCAGAAGTATTTGTAAATAATAATTCTGCCCCAATACACTCAAGGGCAGTGGCACTGGCAATCTTGATCTGCCATGATGTTGAAGCCACTCCTTTTCACAGCATATTCCAAGGAATAAATATATCACGCTATCTTAAAGCACCTTCTTTTTTATATTCCTATCTTTAATCTCTACCCAGGGCATGGTTTATGACAAACAACAACAGTAACTTCTGTCTCCTTCTGTCTCTTGGTCCACTGATTCAAGTACACTTACTTTTGTCTGAGTTCATACTGAATTTTCAAAATAACCCTGGCTGTGGCCTCAACTCTGCCTATCTCTGACATACTCTTTTGGATCCAAGTTTGATTCAATCCATGATGAGTAGCGTAGAATCAGACTCTTCTCAAGAAAGCTCTCAGACTACAGACATCTCCTTCAAGGGCTTCCTCTTCTGTACACCTCCTGCCCAGGAAGTTTTTAGTTTTCCTCTAGCATTCCCTTTCTTTAGACTACGTAGACTAGAAAGTCACAAAAGTTGTGCTATGCAAAGTAAGTGCTTAATTTTTCTCTCACATCAATGAAGTTGCTTATTAACCAACATAGTAAATTAACATGTTAACACTTGCAATATAGTTATTTCTATGTGTGTCTTAGATCATATACAGTTGCCGATTGTTAAGAACAAAGACCATGTGTCTCTCATAAGCATCCAGTGGCCATAACATGCACATAGCATGTCCTTGATAAACATGTCCTGAATCAAAGTCACAGATTTAAAGGACAGATGGGTAGAGAGATAAATAAATGGTGTCAAATCAGTGGAAATACTACAAGAAAGTAGTGTATTACAATAAAATGGACTTTTACACCTAGGGGGCTAATTCTAAGCTTGCTGCTAATCAGCCAAGAAATCTTAGACAAGTTAGTAACTCTCTCTGAACTCCAGATTCATCATCTATGAAAAAGAGGGCTAAGATTACATGATTTTTTTTGTCACCTCTTTAGTATTAAAATTCTGTGATGGAAAATTACTCATTACGTTTAGTACTATAATTTGCAAGGCTCTCTTTCCCTTTCTTTTCATCAGTTGTCTTAAATACCTTTAAGCAACTGTCCATTTTTCTTTCTCCTGTAATCTTACACAGGCTAAAACAGAAATCCTACAGAGGAAGATCAAGGAATAGACCATAACTTTGATCTTTAGTCTCTAGGTATGAAATAGCCTGAGGATAAAAAGCAAAGAAAGGCAATGTCAGACCACGCAGCCTTGAGAAAATGGATGATCTGCAGAGGAGGAAACCTGGAGTAAACTATTTTGCAGAGAGTTTCTGAACAAAAAGTTGGGGCTTTGAAGTGAAGGAAGTTGCAAGGAAGAGGAAATAGATTCACCAAATGACAGGCAGAGAAATGTGATAAAATGGATTAGATGTGTCTGGATGGCTGGAGAGTGTGTAACCAGAATAAGACATTCTGAAAAGCCATGAGGAGAATATATTAAACATTTTTCATATAAAATAGGAGAATTCATTTCCTGAGAGTATGGCAATGTTGCAGGCCGGCAGGAGTGGTGGCGAATGGCATTGTTTTGAGATTCAGACCCACCTAAGTTTGAAATCCTGACTCTGCCACTGACACTTGACTTTCTAGTAAGTATCCCAGGCCTCATCTTCCTCATCTGTAACAAGTGGAGCTACCTTGTAGAGTGCTGATGAGGATTACATGAGGTGAAATTTCTACAGCCCTTAACTCAGTGTCTGACACAAGTAGGTGTTCAGTCATGATTAACTATTCTTAGACAGGAGGAAGAAATTAAGATAGTCTTATTGTTTGAGGGCCATTTGTCCCTGGGTGAGTATGGCCAAGTCAGGATGAGGCTGTATAGAAATGTACCAAAACCAGCCCAGGATGCTATATTTCTGATAAATGTTGCTGGCAAACTACTATAAAGTTGTAAGGATTAGATAGCAAAGTTGCAGAAAAAAATTCCCAGGGGCTGTATTTGTATCCAAACTAGGAATTAAAAGCCTTCTCAAAGTGAGAGTTGACAGCTAGTTCTAAACTGGGGAATTTACAAAAAAGAAATCTCCTTTTCGTGTTTGGTCATTATTCTGCCAGTCAAGCGCTGTTCAATTCAATCCAGTTTTCAATACCACAGACAAAGTCATCGATAGTTCTCATTAGTTTTTATAGGTTAAGCACTGAGAACATTTGATCTTATCTCTCAATTCTGTCTCTTTTTTAGCTTTTACAGGAATAAGAGAGAGGAGGGAAGATTTTAAAAGGTCTTTTCCAGGTAACAGGAAACGGAA